>NW_012148086.1:1591823-1692875 GCF_000956105.1 Propithecus coquereli
CACCTACTAGCACACCTGTTAACATACCCGCTAGCACACCTAGCACTCCTATTAACACACCTGCCAGCCCACCTACGAGAACATCCACCAGCACACCTGCCGACACATCTGCCAGTAGGCATGGCTTCTGCTCATTCTGGAAAGCTGGAGTCAAAGGCAAAGAACAGGTAGAGCTGCTGCCGGGGGCGTTCTCACCTGTGAGAAAGCACCGCCAAGGGAAACAGGACAGCAGACAGCAGACCGTTCATTCGAGTGCTTGGATGTGTTGGTGTGGAAGCACTATTTTCTGTTTTGTGAAACTCTAGAGGCCTTTAAACATGGAATTAAGAGCCCCACACGCTCACACAGAGAGACTTGCGTACGGCAGGGAGGGGAGCACGTGCGAGCCATCCTGTCCCTCGGGAGGAAGCCTTCTTGGTCTCCGGCCGGGCGAGGGCCTGGTCGTGGTCAGCAAGTGAGCTTCCGGCTGGGTGCAAATCCTCAGGCACGGACACCCCGACTTCACCCACGCCCCCAAATCCCACGTGTGCGTCGGCTCGAGCTGCAGGGACGCAGGCTAACAGGGAGAACAGGATTTTTACAAAGCCTGGTCGTTTTCTTCCCTCAAGAGTGGGTGGCCTGGGGGAAGACCTAAGCCCTTCCTCGCCAGGCGGGGAGCTGGGATGCAGGTGCGGCCGGGCCGTTCCCGGCTCTTTCCGGCCCGTGCCCCGAGCGCACTGCAGGCCACTCCCGCACAGCCTTCCGCGCGCTCGCCGCTTTCAGAACCCCCACGAGGCGGCTGCTTGGGATTCCAGAGCACATGCTTTTCTCACGGAAGTTTCTCGGGGGGCCTCTGGGCCTCCTTACCTATAAAGATAGTTGGGCTTTTGTGCTAACTGACTGTCATTTAGACCGGCACTGAGGCCAGCCAAGGTGCCTCAGGCCTCACCAGGATGCCAGGGTTAGATACCACAGCAGGGCAGCTAGAGCACTTGCTCCGGCTGGTGGGAAGGCAAAGCCACGTTGGGTGGGGTCTGCTTTGCTAACTTGTTTCTTCTCACCTTGACATGGGAGCAAGCTCATCCTTGGGGCACTCGCTCTCCACATTTTCAGAACCGGGGACAAAGGCATTTGCCTTTAAACGCACCTGGTGCAGTTGAGGCCAACACGCACCCCCTTCGGTATCTTGCAGCCTGCAACGTGTGGTACCTGAACTCCGTGGAGATGGAGTCCCTCACTGGCCACCAGGCGGTGCAGAAGGCCCTGAGCATCACCCTGGTCCAGGAGCCACCCCCGGTGTCCACGGTCGTGCACTTCAAGGTGTCAGCCCAGGGGATCACCCTGACGGACAATCAGAGGAAGTGAGTTCCCCGACGGGGATCCTGCAGCAGGGCCAGCACTCCTGGTCACAGTTGAGCATGTGCCCTTCCTGCCCTTCTCTAATGTGGCTGTCGTCTGGGTTAATCCCCGGCCTCTGCCCCTGCCCATCTGCTGGCTTCTCTCTCCTTCTCCAAATTGGCTTTGTCCCTGTGCCAGCACAAAGCCAGCAGCATCTGGAGGCATGATTTCACAGGGTAGCACAGCATGTTATGATGGGCGTCCTTAGGGGACCACGCAGACCGGGTGGGAAGCACTTTTAGAGTGGGAAGGAGGGGCTGGGCAGGTCAGCCCAGATGGAGGACTCCCAGGCGGAGGGACTTTGTCCTACCCTCCCGCTCGGAGGCGTAACTGGCCGTGTTCCCGCGGGTTAGTTTCCTCTGTGTCGTCTAGATCCAGTGACCACAAGCGTCATCACAGGATCCTTCCCCAGGTGGTGTCAGTGACCACAGGCAGCCCTTCCCCAGGAATGTGACGTGCACAGCCCTTTAGAGTTAGCTCGGCGCTCTGAGATCTGCTAATGTATCCCATTCGGGAGGCTGTCCTGTGAAAGCGGTGGGCTGTTGTCATGGTCACCTTTTCACCGGTTAGAAAACCAAGGTTCAGAGGTGGTTAGTGGTCTCCCCACGATGTTGCACCCAATAGGGTCCGACGGGGCCTGTCTCGTGCCCCACCAGCTTCTCCAGTTTGTTAGGGCTCCTTGACCCAGTTCCCGCCTTCCCGCTGACAGTTTCAGTCCACGTGGCTGGCCGGCCCTGTTTCCAGGACCATTCTGCACAACTCTGTGTTGCCTGTGGACTTCTAATGGGCACACGCTTTGTTCTTCTCTCCAAGTGAGAGTAAAAGTATAAAATAGTTTCCTGCTCCCCGAATCTTAACATGTGGGGGAGCCTGCCCTGTGCGTCACCCCAAAACCCCAGTAACAGGAACCATCCTCTCTCCCCTGCATTCCAACAGGCTTTTCTTCCGGAGGCATTACCCCGTGAACAGTGTGATTTTCTGTGCCTTGGACCCACAAGACAGGAAGTAAGAAATTTGCATTTTTATTAAGTAAGGCATATATACTTTTTTACCCTTTAATTTTAAAAATTAACATAATTCTCTTCTCTTTAATTTGCAAGGTGGATCAAAGATGGCCCTTCTTCAAAGTAAGTTGCCAGGATTTCTTTACATTCTTCGTTTACAATCATGGCCCAAAGTTGAAATTTTTTCCAGATTTCCATAAAGGATGTCTTATAAGAAAATGACTACGACCTGTCAGTTACTTTTTTAAGAAAAGAGAAAAAAGTAAAAGTGTGTACACTACCTTCGTAGCAAGGGCCTGGACGGTGTCAACTTTCCCGATGGCTGTGGCCGGCGTGCAGCGTTTACGTGAGACGCTGCGGTGTGGTGCTGTGAGAAGGGCGGCAGCCACTTGGGAGGGGGCTGCAGCGCCCAGGTCTGGACAGGCGGAGGGAAGAGCTCCCCGTGTGCGGGATGAAGCTGGTGTCCCGAGTTGGCCAAATGTGAGGGCAGATGGTTTTCGTCACCCCCTTGCTCTGTGGCAGGCCAGGCACCTGCTAGAGGTCCCTCTTCACAAGTCACCTGTCCCTGGTTCTCCAAGAACCTGTCCATGGCCATTCCTGGCCCAGTGCTCCGTTGGCAGGCGGAGGGACTTCATCCTACCCTCCCGCTCGGAGGCGTAACTGGCCGTGTTCCCGCGGGTTAGTTTCCTCTGTGTCGTCTAGATCCAGTGACCACAAGCATCATCGCAGGATCCTTCCCCAGGGTTCCTGCTTCACACTTGTCATTTGTCTCAGGAGCTGGTGAGCGCTTGGAGGGCCCCCCCTCAGCCCCTGGGGGACAGGTTCTGGGCGCACTCCCGCTCTCCGGCTGGCAGGGGTGACACCGGTCTTTCATCTGCTTGAAATGGGCAGCTCCGTCGGGATTACTTAAGTGTCATCGGCTGGTCCTTTTCGTGGTGTGGAAACCGCTAAACTTAAACAACAACAGCAGGATCCTTCATTCTTTAAGAAAGAGAAGGAAGACCCTTGCCAGGGATTTGGATAGGGATAATGGTCATCACTGTGTGAAGTTTAGGGCTCATAGAAGCCTGTTAACAGAATAGCTTCAGTTCTTCCAAGAGAAGTGATTAGATGTGCTGTTCTTTCCAAACAACTTCCTGAACTGTACGTAGTCTGCAACCAGGATTTCAATGCCCAGCAAGAGTCCCTGGTGTATTTCAGGTCCCAGCAGGCAGGAGTGTCCAAGTCCAGGCAGGGGTTGGGTGCATCGGGCACCCTCTCCGGAGTCCCTCCACCCCTGCTCTCCTGTGAGGTTCTGGTCTAGTACATCAGAGCGGGACCCTGGGAGTCTACATGGACAGGTACCAAGGGATTCTGGCCCCAGCATGGGGAGTGTCTGTGGAGGTAGTTGAGCCTCCAGAGCTGGGGCTGAGGACCCTCGCCTCCACCCAGGCTCAGGGCCTCACCTGCAGAGCAGAAGTCAGACATCTCACCTGCAGGCCTTTGAAGGCTGGACAGGTGGCCAGCAGGGTGTTTGGTACAAGGTAGATTTTTGATATGTAGCATTTAATGTTCCTCCTGGCAGTGCTGCTGGTGGCCAGAGGAAGCAGACATTTAGTGCTTTGTGGGACACTAACCACTCTAACGTGGACTTTGCTTTTGCAGAGTCTTTGGATTTGTGGCCCGGAAGCAGGGCAGCGCCACAGACAATGTGTGCCACCTGTTTGCAGAACACGACCCCGAGCAGCCTGCCAGCGCCATCGTCAACTTCGTGTCAAAGGTCATGATCGGCTCCCCAAAGAGGATCTGAGAGCCCCCCTCGCAGCTCAGACCTGCCAATGCCTCTTGAGGCTCTGGAGACAGAGTGGGGTGAGGGCGGGGCCCCACTCCATACAAACTGATAATCCTAACATTCCAGGCCTGGGAGGGAGAGAGGACCTTCCACCTCTACAGAAGCAGGAACAAACAGCCTCACCACGGACTAGCCTTTCCTGATCCAACACATCTCTGCAGCCAAATGCCTTTTGGGTAGGCGAGGCCAGGCATGGGTGCTCCCACCCAGGGTCCGCATGGGAAGGGGACAGGCAAAGGAACAGCAGGGAGCATGCAGAGGTCTCCACATTCCTGGCACACCAGCATGTCAGGGGATGAGGCGTGCCCAGCCCTCGCGGCAGAGGTGCTGAGTGACCGTCTGCTTCCCCATCTGCCACGCGCTCCTGTCCCGCTGACACCCAAGGCCAAGGTCTCTCTCACCTCGGTCTCCCTGAGACAGAGATGCTAATGAAACTGAGAAGGGGGCGCGTGTTTGAGGAAGTTTTGTGCAGGTCCGGCCCTTCTGGAACACAGCTGGGTCCCGAGGGAGGGGACTTTGCGATGGGCTGTGGGGACGAGGGTGTGGAAGCCTCGTGGCGTCGTGGGAGGAACGTGCCACGGCAGAGGCCCAGCCTCGCACGTGGTGCCTGCTCCGTGCCTCCTGCTCACGCGTGGCCAGCTGGGCCGGGGGAGCTCATGAGGACCCCGAAAGGAGAAACAAGAAGAGGGAATCAAAGACGCCATTTCTATGTAATTTATATTTTACTTATGCTGAATTATTTATAACAATTTGCCGTTGCTATACTGTACCAGTGTCAGATGCTGCAGCCTGCCAAGCTGTGATTTTAGGAAGCTCGTCCCGTGTAGGACGCGCTGCAGGCACGTGGCTGCAGAAACAGGAGGCGTGCGGCGGGCTGCGGGCAGGGCTGTTGAGTCCCCTGGTGTGGTGCCGCCCATGGGGGCTGTGCCTCGAGCAGCCTACCCTGCGCTTTATGCACTGCGTGTCGTCCCTGATTGCGGGTGGCTTCCTTGCTGGGGGGAACGTCCAGGAGGGACGGGAAACGCCTGGGCTTAATTAAGCTTACAGCCCCTGCCTCGGCTCGTTCTGGGCCATCTGCAAACCCGACAGGGCACAACCTAAAGCGCCGCTGGCCTGTGCAAGCTCTCGTCATGCTTCTCCCTGCCACGCCTGGACTTCCCGTGGGGACCTGTGTGACATGACGTGCGTGAGCAGAGGCAGGATGAGGAAAGAGAGGAGGAATCCCAGTGCCGACACGCCGTTTCGGAGTGCCACTGCTCTGCATCATCTTGGCCACCGAGTCGAGTGTGTTATTTCACGCGTATGTGAACACTCCGATGGCATGGTTTCCTGCCCGAATCTGTCCGTGGTCAGAGGTTCTAGAGAATCCGGTGACCCTGGATCCTCCCCAGAGGCAGAGATGGGGCTGGGCCACGTCGAATGAAGCCTTGGCCTCCTTCCCTCACAGCCCGGGGAGCCCTGCGGCCACCTGACTGTCCCGACTCTGAGCCACCTGAGGTTCCCGCTCTCCTCTGCTGTCAAGTGTCAAGTCTCAGCTCTTAGGCCACCGGGTATTACAGGCTCCAGTCACCACGCTGGACTTTGGAAGTGTGCTTTGTGAACTCTCTGTTTTAAAGCGAGGGGGAGAAGGAGACTTAGCAATGAGCAGAGCTGGGACCAGCCGAATCACAGTGGCGTTCGTGTATGTGTGCATGGGTGCCTGTGTGTGCGTGTGTGTGTGTCTGTGTGCGTGTGTGTCAAGGCAAGTGGACCACTCCACTGTTTAGCTCCTATTGATGCACCAAACGTAAGTGCCTCATTTCTGTGCCAAATGTTTGCCTTGGTCTTTGCCGACCTCCTTCCCTGACACGCGGTGGCGTGGCTGTTCGAATGTGCTGGTGTTCCCTGGAGGCCCCGGTGTCTTCCGCAGAGGCTTCTAGCATTTCCGTTTTTCATCCACTGCAGGAATCCAGCTGAGGGGAGCAGAGGCTTGTGTTTCCCCAACCCCAAGACGTGCTTTATCCCAAGACGGTCTGACCCAAAGATCGCAGGCCAGGTCTCTTCTCCTCCCGAAGGAGGATGAGAGGGCTTGTTCAGAAGTCAGAGTGAGATTGGGGTGCAGTGTTGAGAAACACAACCTGCCAGTGAATTACAGAGACATCGGGGCATCCCACAACCCACAGTGGTCCTCGTGGCGAGTATTCGAGAAGCCACGAAAATTTCCTTTCTGAACTGACTGACCAGGTGTGATTTTTACTCAAGGTGAAAGCGGTCAAGGGCATCAGGGAATTTGTCCCGAGCAGATAGCTCCCTCTGAGGAACCAAAGGAAGCGAGTGTCCATGGTTTCTGAAGAGCTGGTACGACAGGTTTCTTTCTTCTTTGTATGTTACGTGTGCTTTAAACAGAACAAAACGAGTCCGCGTCCTCACAAACTGTACATGGGCTCAGAAACCGTGAGCGGGCACCACCGCCGGCGCCGGCTCAGGGACACGGAGAAGGAATGTTTCCCAGGCATTTGCCTCTGGGGCTCCCATGGGGCAGGCGCATGCTGTCGGGAGTCAATGCGGTAAGTTCACGGTAGCTGAGCCCGACACGTAGTATAGCCAGGGTCCTACTAATCCACCCAGTAAGCGTATTGTTGTATTCCTCCAGTGTTAAGCTATAACCATGTTAAAAGTCACACTGCATTTATCCTCAGCATCAAAGACCTTGTAATGTCTTATCTGCCTTACCTTTTAATGCATATTTTTACTTTTCTGATATTGTAAAGGATATATCCAGTATGTAAATGAATGTTCTATAAATCCTTTGTATAGTCATTTTCTCTGCTCTTTAAATATCATCTCTATTCAGAGTATAATAAAATTATGAACTTGGTAAGCCATTTGTGTGCCCTGAAGTATGTTGTGTATGTGTCTGTGTGTACATGTGTATGTGTGTGCGTGTACATGTTATGTTTGTGTACATGTGTATCTGTGTGCACATTTGTGTATATGTGTCTCTGTGTGCATGTGCATGAGTGTGCATGCACATATGTACATGTACATGTGTCTGTGTGTGTGCTCATGCACATATGTGTGCCTGCGTGTTTATGGATCAGTGCATTCAGTTGTAAATTCACATGTTTTGCCTTCAGGAATATATTTTAAGATTTCTGCTCAGAGACCTTTTAAAATTTATATTCAAAGATTTTTAAAAATTAATTACAATGCACAGTGTTGATGATGGGTACTGATAATACTGCTATAAATACCTCTACACACACACTGGCTACAGGAAGACACCCCTGGCATGGACCAGCCCTAATGGGACATCCCAGTTTCTACCCAGGTGAGTACTTAGCCTGATATTGAAAGTCTCGTGGATTTGCTTATACTTCAGCAGATGCTGAGGGCACCCCAGCAGTGCTGCCCTCCAGCCTCTCATGCAGGGCTCATCCCCTGTGTCTTCCATCCCCCCAGCCAAGGTCCTCCTTTGGGGGAGTTTGTTCCTTTTTGCTGGCTTTCTGCCCTCTCTGGGCTGTCTCCCTCCAGAGGTGACAGGACACAGGGACTGCTGCTATCTTGTTCCCTCAGCTCTAAAACAGAAAAGAGCAATACCTGGGGCTCATTTGATCATGGACAGATAATAAAGATTTCAATTAACCGCTACTGCCCCCAGCACGAAGTTCCCCTCTGCATAGTTAGCCCCTGGAGGCTTTAGCTTTCCATTCTAACAAGACACAAAGGAGATCATTTTTCACTCCAAGTATGTTGGGAAGGTGGATTGAAATAATCCAGGTGTTAGTGCCTCAGAGTAGAAGGGAGAGTGGGCGGCGGCAGGTTAAGTCTTGTCCAACAGGAAGTTCTGATGAGCCTTTGAAGCAAATCATTGCCCAGGTTCTTGACCAGTGTCACAACAAAGTGAAAGGTGGGCAGGGCATTAATTTCATAAGAGTTTACAGACTCCTATTTCCAAGAACACAGTTGGCATGCATCACAGTTGCTGGGCTCATAGGGCATGCATGTCCCTAGGTCCCTGGCCAGAGGCATCCTAGGAGACGGTCACAGAGACCCAGTGACAACAAAGCCTAAACTGGACAAGCCCCTGCCACATGCTGCAGGTGGGTGTCACAGGTTCCCCATTTATCTCTCAGCAATGTTACAAAATGGGTACCTGTGCCCCACCTGCTGGGGTCATCCATCTATTACACCATGGGCACCTCAGCCCGCCCACTTGAGGGTTATTGATCTATTGTGTAATGGGCGCCTTGGGCCCACCTACTGGGGGACCTCAGGTCTATACCTTATGCGTGCTTGCGTGTCTTGTCATAGAGATTTGTATTACCACTAGGGAGGTGAGATGAGCTGCCCAATGGCCTTGGAAGGTCAAACTTCACGGAGCAGGAGCAGAACCAGTCTTGGGGGGCAAATTGGAGTTTTCTAGTTGGACTTGGGGCCTGGGGCAGTACCAGGAAGGGACATTTCATGACACAGGGATTGGCCATATCAGAACACACCCTGCTGCTGGGATATATCATAAATGGCCTTAAAGTTCCTAGGAAATCAGGCGACTGTGTGAAGCCTGGCCAGAGGCAAGAGAAGGGGGGTAAATGAGAGTTCACCAAGGTCACCAACCTAGGTGACCAGGAAGGGGGGGCAGCAAAAGGGATTCCACCACAACAGTTGATCTGGCCCAGGAAGCCTCTGTGTCCCCATGAATCTGAGACTTACATCCCATCTCAGAGAGTCTGGGGTGGCTGGGGGAACCAGAGCAGTGTCCCACCACGACAAGCACCCAGCCCCGCCTGGAAAGCACGCTCCATCTCCCACAGGCAGGGGGAACCTGCCACAACAAATGCTATGCCAGGGAAGCCTCTTCATAGCTGTGGGCCTGCAACTCTCCTCCCTCTCCCCCACCAAGAGACACCTCTTATGTCCCTCAGTTACATCAGCAGAGATCAGTGGGAGCCCCAGAGGCACCAGCTAAACCATGCAGACCAAAGTAGCACTGAAAAGCTCTGATGATTAAACCATCAGTGGGACCACAGGCCAGCACCTGCTTGCTAAACATAATCAAGACAACTACTTGCTAAAATAAAAGATTTAAATAGGGCCCAGAGTTTCCTAATATAATAGCTAAAATGTCTCCGATACAACAGAAAATTACCTGTTATGCCAAGGATCAAGAAATTTGCAACATGAGTGAGAAAGACCATTGATGCCAACATCAAGGTGAATCAGATGCTGGAATTATCTGGCAAGGATTTTAAAGTATACATCATAAAAATGCTTCAACAAATATAAATAAAGAAATAGAAAAACCACAGTAAATAAATAGAAGTTATGAAGAAAAACCAAATAGAAATTACAGAACTAAAAAGTATAATAACAGATATGAAAAGCTTACTAGATGGATTCAATAGTGGAGTGAAGATGACAGAGGATGGAATCAGTGAACTTGATGACAACTCAATAGAATTCACTCAATCTCAACAACAGAGAGAAAACAGACTTTTAAAAAATGAACAGCCACAGCAACCTATGGGACAATAACAAAAGATCCAACAATTGTATCACTGGTGTATCACAAGGAGATGAGAAAGGGAGGAGCTAAAGAATATTTGAAGAAATAATGACTTAAAACTCCACAAATTTGGCAAAAGACAGACCTGTAGATATAAGCCAATTGAACTCGAAACAAGATCAACAATAACAACAACGACAAAAATCCATGCCAAGAAATAATCATAATTAAACTTCTGAAATCTAAAGACAAAAAGAAAATTGTGAAGGCAACCAGAGAGAAATGATGGACTATGTACAGACATACACCAATTTGAATAACAGTGCGTTTCTCCTATTAAACCAGGGTGGCCAGAAGGAAGTGACACATTTTTCAAGGGCTGAAAAAAATGAAACATCAACCATGAATTCTATATTCAGTGAAATTATCCTGTGGGAATGAGGGGAAATAAAGACATTGTCAGATGAAGGAAACTAAAATAATTAGTTGCAACCAAGCCTACATTTAAAGATTAGCAAAGGAAGTCATTCAAATAGAAAGGAAATGGTAAAAACAAAACAAAACAACAACAACAACAAACCTTGGAGCATCAGGAGGGAAGAAACCATTGGAAAGAAGAGAGTATGGGTCATACAATAGACTCTCCTTGTCCTTACAAGTATTATAAATCACATTTGATAATTGAAACAAAAATTATAACACCAACTGATACTCAAGACAATATTAAAAAGTGGGTAAGACAAAGGAACCTAATTGGAAGTGAGATTTCCACACTTTAACCCAAATAGTAAAATGTCAATAGACAGTGATAAGTCACATATTTTATTATAATAACCAGAGCAACCACTATACAAAAAGATATACTCAATAAATAAATCAAGATGAAACCTTTAAGTATCCATAGGAAGACAAGTAGATAGAAACAGAAAAACAAAAATGAGACAAATGAAAATAAAATGTCAGATTTTAGCCCTAACATACTAATAATCCCCTAAACGTAAATATTCAGATTACATCAGTCAAAAGACAGATTGGGGTGTGTGTGTGTGTGTTGGCAGATGACACAATTATGTGCGGTTTACAAGAAACTTCAAATTCAGTGACATAGGTTGAAAATAAAAGGATGCAAAGAGATATGCAAACAACCAAAAAACCAAGAGTCAGTATATTAACATTAGATAAACTGGACTTAGAGCAAAGAAAATTACTAGAGTTGAAAAGGGACATTATACAATGAAAAAAAAGATCAATCCAACAGAAAGACATAAGGATCCTAAACATATGCTCGTAAAACATACAGAGCCTTTATACAATTAGTCCTCATTTAACAGCATTGATTGGTTCTTGGAAACAGTAACTTTAAATAAAATAACCTACAGCAGGCCCTAGAATATCATCATTTCTTTACAACACTAATGAGAAAAAAAATGGTTGCTTTATATACCATTTTGTGTAAAGCTGCAGTTTTCAAGAACCTATAGATGACATTAAGTGAGGACTTACTGTACGTAAATTAAAACCTGATAGAGTTGAAAGGAGAAATAGACAAATCTATAATTATCACTGAGGACTTTAACATTCCCCTCTCATCAACTGATAGAACTAAGTTTTGGTTTAAATATTTATGCCCCTCCAAAAAAATTCATATGTTGAAACTTAATCCCCAATGTGATGGTATTAAGCGCCAGAACCTTGGAGAGGTGACTAGGTCATGAGGTTGGAGCCATCATAAATGAGATTAGTTCCAAGGGAGCTTGTTTGCCCCTTGTACCCTGTGAAGACACAGCTAGAAGGCACCATCTATGAGGAATGGCCCCTTGTCAGACTCTGAATCTGCTACTGTTTTGGTTTTGGATTTCTCAGCTTCCAGAACTGTTGGGGGAAAAAAAGCTTGTTTTCTATAAGCCAAACCCATCCATAATATTTTTGTTATAGCAGCCAAATGCACTAAGACAAAAATTGGTACTAAGGAGTGGGGGTATTGTATAAGAAATACCTTAAAATATGGAAGCAGCTTTGGAGCTGGGTGATGTTTAGAGGCGGGAAGAATTTTCAGGTGCATGCTAGAAAAGGCTACATTACTGTTAGTGGACCATTAAGGACGATTCTGGTGAAGGCACAGAAGAGGAGAGCCATAGAGAAAGCCTCAGTCGTCTTACATAATACCTAAATGGTTGTGAACAGAATACTGATAGAAATATAGACAGGAAAGGCCATTCTGGTGAGGTTTCAGTAATCCCAGACAGGTACAGCCACCAGCATGCGTCTTCAGCCTGGGAGAACCCCAGGCATATGACTCCAACTCATGAAAACTGCCATGTGGGCTGTGCTCAGTGAAGCCATGGGGACGGGGCTGCTCAGGGTTTTGGGGGCCCGCCCCTTGGCCCAGTGTGTCCAAAAGATGGATATCAAGTTAAAGAAGATTATTCTCAAGGCTTAATATTTAATGTCATTTGCCTTGTTGGATTTCAGATTTAACTTGGAAACTCTTACCCCTTTTTACTTTCATATTTCTCCCTTTTGAACTGGGTATGTCTATCCTATGCCTGTCCCTCCACTGTATTTTGGAAGCATATAACTCGTTTGGTTTCAGAGGTTCACCGCTGAAGAGCAGAGTGTGCCTCAAGATGAAACATACCTTTGAGTCTCACCCGTATCTGATTTAGATAATATTCATAGATGAGACTGGACTTTTGACTTTGGAGTTGATATTGGAATTAGTTAAGACTTTTGGAGCTATTGGGTCAGAATGAATGTATTCTGCATGTGAGGAGGACATAAATTTGAGGGATTCAAGGGTGGAATGCCATGGTTTGAATTTTTGTGTTCCCCTAAAATTCACGTGTTGAAACCTAATGCCCAATGTGATGGTACTAAGAGGTGGGGCCTTGAGAGGCTCTGCCCCTATTACTGGGATTAGTGCTCTTATAAAAGAGGCCCAAGGGAGCCTGTTTGCCCCCTCTGCAATGTGAGGACACAGCTAGAAGGCACCATCTATGAGGAATGGGCCCTCACTAGATACCATGTCTGCTGGCACCTTGATCTTGGACTTTCCAACCTCCAGAACTGTGGGAAACAAAAGTTTGTTTTTTTAATAAATCTATGATGTTTTTGTTGGAGCAACCCAAACGGACTATGACAAATTCATAGACAGAATATCAAAAAGGATGTAGAAAAACTGAACAAAACAAGCAACAGAATCTGATATATAGAATACTCCACACAACAATAGCAGAATTATGTATTTTTAAAGTACCCATGGAACATTCACTAAGATCATGTTCTCAGCCATAAAACAAATCTCAACAAATTTAAAAGAATTGATACCATACAGAGCATATTCTCTGATTATAATGGAAATTTTAAATTTAAAATGAATAACAGAATATCAAGAGAAAAAAATTCTAAACATGTGGAAATTAAATATTCTTCTAAATAATCCATGGTTCAAATAGAAGTTTCAAAGGAAATTTTAAAAAATACATAGAACTGAATGAATTCTATAGAAAATAAAACATCAAAATCCATGGGATGCAACTAATGCAGTGCTGAGAGGGAAATTTATAGCACCAAAATGCTTACACTAGAAATAAGGAAAGGTCTGAAACCAGTAACAGGAGGTAGCTTGGATTGAGTCAGTAGCAGCGAGCTCCATTACCTCCTGCCCTATGCAGCCCAATTGATGGGGCACACGCGCTGGAAGCACTGTGGTATTTTGGTGCCATGTGATGCCTCAGACGGACTTCCTGTTGGTAAGCACGTGTGAAGCACATCTTGGAGAAGGCTCAGAAATGCCTGGGGGCCACTTAACAAGGAGTGGGCTGAGACCTGGTAGTATAGGTGCTAGCAGTTGCTACACACAACAACACAGATGGAACTTAGACATAACCATGAGCCAAAAAAGCCAGATGCTAAAAACTACTTACTATATAATTTCATTTATATTGATATAAATATCACAATCAGACAAAACTAACCTAAGGCAGTGGAGGGTAGAATGGCAGTCTTTGGGGAGGAAAGAGACGGTGGTATTTGGGAGGGGACTCTAGAGAGGGGCTTTTGAGGCCTCTCTGTGCTGCTTTTTCATTTGGCTTTATTCACTCTGCAAATTAACTGAGCTGTTCACTTACAATTCGTGCACTTTTTTATGTATCTATAATATGGTTTCATTTTATCCTTAAAGGCTGGTGAAGTTCCAAGCATCCACTTTTCACTGGAAATGTTTTCCAGACCGATGTGTAAGGGAGCCACGGTTCGGCTCCAGGGGCACCTGGACAGGTTCACACCTGACACCTGTCACCCATCCCTCACCTGCCGGCTCCACTGCATGGACAGCCCAAGGCTGTCTCCTTGCAGGGACTGGCTCAGCACTGACACAAAGCTGTTTATATGGCTTGTGGTTGAGGGCAGGGAAGGTAGAGGTGGGGAAAATGTCAATCAAGGCATCCCCTTTTGGGCAAAGATCAGAGGGAGCCCTGTTACATGCCTGAATCAGGGTAGGGTGGATGCTGGGAAAGTGCCTCCTCCTCAGGGAGACTTTGCGGTTTCACAGGCCATACCAAGTGTCCTGGATGCTTGCGCTACATTGAACTGACCTGGACAGTAAAGCAGACACTGGTTGAGTGCCTACTGTTTGCCAAGTGCAATGCATGCACTTACCATGTTAGCTATAGTTTCAAGCTCCCCTCTACTGAAGACAACCCAAGGAACCTCCAGCTCGGGCACAAACCAGGGAGGGTGTTGGTCGAAGCATCCTTCCTGCCGTCTGGGCCAGGATGTGGGCCTCAAAGATTAAGTCACGTGAACCACCCTGTGTATCCTGAGTTGATAAGTCTGCAGGCAACCTCACCCCGGTGCCATGGGAGCTGGCTTACGATTAACTTGTGAGAGCTGCAAAGGCAGTGCCTACATTGAAGGGCTTGAGAAGAATGAGGCGACCTTCGCTGCTTGGAAGTGACCAGCTGTAGGCGACCATGGTTCTCACCAGGGCAGGGGCCCGAAGCCCCGCTGGCTGGCATGTCTCTTCTCTGGGGCTCTCCTGGCAGCCGGCCCATCTCATTTCACAGATCACGAAGCTCAGGAGCAGAAAGGCTTAGTGGCTTGGCCACGGTCAGGAGACAGGCATGGAGAAATAGGGAGAATTTGTTGTTTTATCGTCCCCCTCATCCCCGCCTTTCTTCTTTGGTTGAATTTCTTTCTGTCTCAGAGCACCTGGCCAAGCAGCCCAGGACACTGCAGGAACTCAGCATGCTGGACTCCAGAGCCTTGTCCTTGCCACGGCACGGAGAGGGCTTCTGCGCACGCTCTTCCCCCGTCAGCAATTTCCTGTGAAGTGGTTCCCTCCTTCTGCACTTGGCCCTCCATTTTGACAGTAGATTCCAGCGGAACTTCCATGGTCACTGTCGGGAGTCCTACCAAATGGAGGTGGCCGCTGAGAACGCCGCGGGGCAGTGCTGCCTCCTGGTGGGTAGCACTGCTTACTACAGCGGGTCGTACTGAGGCTTTATTTGCAAAGACCAGGGCTGCATATGTTAGTCGCTAGCTTAGGCGTAGAAAACTAGCAAAATGCAAAATAGTAAGTTGATTTAATGATCAGGAGTGTGGATGCCAGAGCCATGTCGTCTGGCTCCACATCTGGGCTCTGTCCGGTGTCACTCTGGTACGGTGACAAGTTATTTCACTTCTCCAGTCCCCAGTTCTTCCATTTGTCAAATAGGAAAAGTAATTGTGCTTATGTGCCAAGATCGTGGTGAGAATCAAATGAGTTAATATATGTGAAGTGATTAGAATGATGCCCAGCAAGGAATCATTACTTACTAATATCTAGATATAGTTATCTCTAAAAATTATTAATAGAGTGAAGTCTATCTACAATCCCCATTAGGTCAATGGACAGGATTTGTGGATGTCTAGCATTTCAAACTCTGAAAAATTGATACCAGTTTCCCATACAGTGACTAGTTATCCTCTGTAGTAGTGACAGCCTAGGACAGGGGTCAGCAAACTTGTCTAAGTAAGGGTTGAGGTGCTGTGCTGATTGTGATGGGCAGGGCTGAGGTGAACCCCCACACTGCT
The DNA here is from genome assembly GCF_000956105.1 of Propithecus coquereli. NCBI lineage: Eukaryota > Metazoa > Chordata > Mammalia > Primates > Indriidae > Propithecus > Propithecus coquereli. The sequence continues at coordinate 1,607,596 of NW_012148086.1, forward strand.
GCGGCTCATCTTCAGCCATCACCCAGCCTTTGTCTGGAACTGGAGCAGCAGAACTTGATCCCAGAGGAGGGAGAGGGTGGGTACTTGGCAGAGACTTGCCTGCCCACATGGTTAGGTGGGGCTGGAGAGCCTGGTGGGGACACCAGGACATGGGCGAGTGAGACTCCCCAGGACTCTGGAGGGCTCACCAAACAGAGGAGCCCAAGGCAACCAGGTTAACTGCAGCCCCACCTCCTGTGGGGCTGAGTCCACTGACAGGCTGCCTTTTCTGGTCAAGGCTGGCTTGACCCCTGGCCGGATCTACAGGCCATGATTTCACCTGGAAGGATTTGGAGGAGGTCAGGTGACCAAAGAACACGCAGTCGTACCCTTGCCAGCTGATTTTACATGGTGCTCCTATTTGAGAGGTGAAGTGAAAAGGTCTATTTGGATGTCAGGGAATGGCATTAGAAGGTTGACACTGTGTCTACAAAGTCAGTTCCTTAGTATATACCTTCCTTCTCCAGGAGCACAATGGCTGGTTTATCCAACAATGGTTGAGTTTCTTACAGGGCTGGTGTATGACTTAAACTTCATTTGGTCGTGTGCATATTTGTTTATTCATTACTTTCTCAACCAGTTGCCTACACTTTACTAAGTGCCAGGCATGATACAAGATGCTGAGAGTGTTACAAAAACAAACACGATTTGCTTCTCACCCTCAAAAGTCTTGCGGCAAAGACAAACACGTAAGTAAATAATGCCAACTCGGTGTAGCCGAGGCTGTGCTTGATGTTTGCATGAGATCTGTGGCTGTGTACCACAAACAGGAGAGAGCCAGAGAGGGGTGTCTTGAATCTTGAACTGTCCTTTACAGCCTCTTAGCAGGATAAACGGGTCTGAGCAAGCAGATGCTGTAGATGGCCAGGATTTTTAGGGGCTAAGGAGGGACAGTGATTTCCAAAAGAGAGAGCCAGTGTCCTGGCCCAGGGAGGTGCAAAGTAACGGGGCATAAGCTCTGAAGACCCAACAGAAGCCCCTAGAGAAAGGTCTGCTTTTGCCATGGGCCAGGTGAGCTCATAGCCCCAGGTCTGAGCACTTTTCCCTTCTTTGTTTCCTTTTTCCTTCCAATGCTTCTTCCAAGGGCCCAAGTTCCAGCCAGCTGAGGAGGGGAGGGGCACAGTGCTGAGTCAAGTTAGACACTTGAATTCTTACATGCTTGCACATCCTCAACACTGAACTGGATTGTTTTCCACAATTAAGAGTGACGTAGAACATTTCATTATTTTAAAATTTCCGGTGAGGTCATTGGGCTTGCCTGAGGTTTCCCCCAGCAGCTGCTCCCCTGAACAGGCGTAAAGGAGCAAGAGCGACAAAGGCAAGCCTGCTTTGGGGATGTTCCCGTGAGTCTTACATGATCCCCATTCACTTTCTTGCCCTGGCCGCCGCAGGGAGGCGAAGGGCAGGAAAGCCTGTCTTTACCAGCAGGTACTCCCAGGGGCCCACGGCCTCGCCCGCCTGGGAGGCCAGAGAGCAGGGTGATGGTGGGGCAGGACTGTCTTCCTCTATAAGATGCAAATATCAAGAAAACCACCTCCCTGGGTTGTGGGGAGGAGCCGACCAAGAAATAGTTGTGAAGGCACCATTGTTGTTCCCATGTGCTTTTAAGAACAAAGAGAAAGCCAAGTAAGGAAATACAGGTACTTGGAAAGTGTTTAGATGTCAGTTTTGGAAGGAATGGCTGCTCTGGCTGGCAGAGCACCACATGGTGGCGTGTTTTAGGTCTGTGCACTGATGATCCTTCTTCCCTGCAGCCCTGCACGTGACAGGGGTCAGGCTGGTCGGTCCACACTGTGTGATCCAGTACGTGGGACTCCACTTCTTCAAAGGGTTGCTGTGAAGATAGAATGAGATTATGTGTAAGAAGAACCAGTGTAAAGCCCAGGACATAGTGAACTTTCCATAGATGGTGCTATATCTTCATCACCATCATCATCATCACTATCATCAATATCACAACTGTCATCACCATCACCATCATCACCATTATCATCAATGTCATCATAACCATCATCACCGTCACCATCTGTCATCATCACCATCACCATCATCATCATTATAATCACCAGCCTCATCATCATTTTTTTCTGTGTCTATTATCAGGTGTCAGGTGTGATCAGCTTGGGATGGGAAGGGGCGTGAGTGGGGTAAGCCCCCTCTACTCTGGTCAGTGTACTGTGTTTACATGTTTGTGTTTATATATGTCTATGTGTCCCCCCTTGAGTTTTTGTTTTGTTTTGTTTTTGTATTTTTGGATTCTGAAGAGCTATATAAAAGTATTATGAGAGCCCCAAATAGGAAACATCTCCCTGGAGGACCAGACTAGCTTCCCAAGGGGCTAAGAAGCAAGCACCTCCTTTCTTCCTCTCCCTCCTTTCCAGCCTCTGGCAGCAGCTTCTGTTCCTCTCCTTTCTTTGGTAATTCACAATGAGATTCATCCAGTTTTCTCTAAGTAACTTCTTTGCATCCTGGGTACCAGAAGCAGCATCATTCCTGGCTGCCCAATGCTATGGGGATGTCTTGGAGGGGCTTCCTCACAAGTGTACCTATAGGGGTGACTTTTCCCTAGCCTGATAATGCTAAATTCTAGGGTATAATTATTTTACATTAAAGCCACTGATTTTTTTCTCCACTAAGTATCCTCCAGGTGGCTCCAATGGTCAGGGAGATGACAGAGAAACCAGTGCTCCGAGGTGGGGGTTTCATAAGTCTAGGAGTGACTCTCTCAAGCCAGCACAGTGCGTCATGGGGAGGAGCGTCAGGAGAAACAGGAGCCAGAGTCTTCCTGAGTCAGCAGAGGCACGTCCCCACCCCCTGCTTGCTCAGACTGGGAGTGTGGGGGGCATGCTGGGAGGCCCAGTTGAAAGGAAAGGCAAAGACTCCTGGAATCAAGTTACTAAGGAGTATCGACAGCTGCCGGAGGTATGGGAGAAGCTGAAGGAGGTGTGCTTTCCGCCCTGGAAAAGACGGCATGTGGCCAGACATGTACGTGTGTGTCATACATGTTTAGTCTCTTAGAGGGGTCTATGATCCCTCCAGCTATCCAAAGGAAAGCAGGAAAAGAAGTGTTGAAAATACACATTGTTACAAATAAAAGTGAGGGTTGGATAAAAAAATGGGGAAAAGATTTGAACAGACACTTTCCCAAAGAAGATGTACAGATGTCAAATCAACACATGAAAATAAGATCATGAGTCTGTAGGAACATGCAAGTTAAAGCACAATGAGCCATAACTGCACCTCTCTCAGAATGGTTCAAAACCAAATGAAAACAAAAAAACAAATAGCAACAACAAAAACTGACAATACCAAGTGCTGCTAGATGCAGAGCAACTGAACTCTTGCCCATTGCTGGGAAGGACGCAAACCTGGCGCACCCATCTAGGAAACAGTCTGGCCTTTTCCTGTAAAGTTAAATATATATTTACCATATATAACTCGCAGTCTCACCCTTAGGCGTTTACCCAGTGGAAATGAAAACTTATGATTTACCCCAAAACTTATTACATGAATGTTTATGGCAGCTTTATTCATAATTGCCCAAGATGGAAATAACCTAATGTCCTTCAGTTAATGAATGTATAAACAAACTGGGGTACATCCACGCAATGGAATATTGTTCAGAAAAAAGAGAAAGTTATTGGTACACTCAACAACAGAATGAATCTCAGAATAACTATGCCGAGTGAACGGAGTCAGACTCAAAAGGCTGCACACTATCCGATTCCGTGTATGTGACACTCTGGACAAGGCAGAGCTAGAGAGACGGGGAACATCCCAGGTTGCAGGTAAGGGAAGGGCTGGATTTCAAAGAGTGACGAGAAAGATTTTTGAGGTTGGGGAACTTTTCTGCGTCTTGATTGTGGTGGTACAAGACTCCATGCATTTGTCAAAACTCATAGAATTATCGCCCAAAGAAAGAGAAAGGGATCTCTTTGTATGTATTAATAAATTAATATAAAATACAAGTATTGGTTTCTGAACTGAAACCCAATAAATTGTGCAAGCAATATTAATACTTAACTTTTACTGAGCATTTACTCTGTGCCAGGCATTATCTCATGAAGTTCTCAAAACTCCCCACTGAGGTAGGCACTATGGGGCAGGGCCCCACTGCGGAGCTGGGAGGTCTGAAGGAGGCTCAGAGAGGCAGTGCTCCGCAGAGCCCGAGCCCAGCCCCAGACGGGCGAGGCTGCAGAGCCTGTGCTGGCTCCCGGGCTCTGCAGGCTGCGGGCTGCAGGCCTCCTTCGCCTCCCTCTTCTGTCCCTCCGGGAGCCTCTCCCACCTGCGAGCATCTCCCCACCTTGGCCACCTCCGCGTCCTTCCCTGAAAAGCCTTCTTCTCTTTTTGTACTTCTTTGATATAAATTCCAGGGAATAGTATGATTTGGTCAAAGGCATGAAAATGTTTCTGACTTGATAAAATTTCTGTCCCACGTCCTTAAATTGGTTTGCGACAAGATGGTGTCATACCGCAGCACCTTGGGTGCTCAGAGGGAAGACACCCTTTATCCAGAAAGCCCCTTTCCTGAACCTGCAACGGGGCAACCCCTCCCTCCTGCACTCCCCTGGGGACAGTTCCCCACGTGCAGCCCTCTGTGCCCTCACCCCGGCTGCCTCTCCTCACTCCGACCTCAGCTGTCCGTGTCTCCCTGATGGGCAGTGTGATCTCCAGTTCTGTCCCCTCCTCCCTGCTCCTATCTCCCTCTCCTGGCCACCCAGTTCTCAGCTTCTCCTTGGCCCTCACTCTTTCTGTCAGCTGGTGTCTCCCAAAGGACACTCCTCGTATAAGTTCGATGCTGGCCCCTTTGAGAGGAAGGGACCTACGGCTGGGAGAGGGGGCTCCTCACAGGGGGAGGCAGCACATTCCCAGAGCCACCCACCTGGGGGACGACCCAGGGAAACACCCACCAAGCCACCATGTCACGGGGCATCCTTCCCCAGGGAGGTGAGGAAGGCACGTGTCCCATGCCAAGTAGGAGACAGGGAGTGTGTACTCCACATAAACACAAACATTTACTAGGGTAGGAACGTGGAAGGAAATCTAGAGGATTGCTTGCATTCGTGCTCTGTATCTTGGAGCATCCTTTGTGCCTCCTGTACCATGGGGCATGCGGGAGGTGCCTTCTCCTCCTGGCCTCGTGGAGGTTTCTGTTCACGGAGGGGGTTGTGTTGTGAGCCTCTGGTTTGGTCTCGAGGTCTCTCTCAGGGGAGCGGCTATAAATCTAGCCCTGTCCTGACCCAAGGATTGGGTCATGGATGTTTCCAGTCTGCCTTTCATGAGAGGCTTCTTCATCCTGGCGGATGGACTAATGCCTAAATGTCACCGGTGACCTGGTGTCCCTCTCACAGGAATCTTGTTTATACTGGCGGACGCCCCTGTGGCTCTCGTCTGACCTGTGTCCAGTTATTGCACCGAGATTGCCGCTCGCTGGGCTAGCCCTGACCGGCAGAGACGTTAGGTGCAGACGTGCGGGTCCGGTGAGACACAGCGGAGGCCGCTCAGCACAACGCATGACATAACAGAGGCAGGGCCCAGGGAGAAGAGGGCAGCACGTCTCACGGGGCCAAACGGGGGAGAGCTGTGCGGGAAACGCACGCTCGAGCAGCAGGTGCGGAGCAAGAGGGAGCGAGGGACCTGGGGGCCAAGGCCTCCATGGGGTCCAGGACGTTACCCAAGCAGGTTTCCCGAGAGGAGCTCTGGTTGGTGTGTTTAGAGCAGGCGGCCACCAGCTCCGCGGAGTCGCGCTGTGACCGAGAGGGCGTCACCGCGCACATCCGCACAGTCCACGCAGCGTGTGGGGTCGGCGAGGGGCGTCGAGTGGGCTGTGTCGAGCTGTCCCTCAGGGAGGTGGTCTCCAGGAGGCCGCTGTATGAGGCAGACATCCGGTCAACCCCCTCGAGGAACTGGGAGGAGGCAGAGAACCGGAAACCGCGTCAAGGGCGGCTAAGCCCCGCCTCTCGTACGAGAAAGTTAAATCCATATACAAAAAGGATGCCAGGGCAACATGAAATTTTAAGAATTCACTACAAGCTGCATCCCGGGCCTATCTTTCTTCTACCCTGGCCACCACAGGGACCTGGTGACCCTGGGCCAGTGGGTCTGCATGTAGAATTGTGCATGTGCCTGTGTGTGCTCGTGTGTGTGTGTGTGTGTGTGTGTGTGTGTGTGTGTGTGTGCGCGCGCGCGCGCGCGCGCGCGCATGCGCACATACGTGTGTCTGGGGTCTTCCTTACCACCCGCAAACCCCAGCAGGCTAGCGGCAAGCCGTGGGCCTGAGCAGCCGGGGCCTCCTGGCTCCTCAGCGACACAGCAGGGCCCAGGCAGGGACACGGCTGGAGGAGCACCTGGGGACCCAAAGTCCTCCCCTGTAGCCCAGGCAGGGGAGTGGCAGGAGAACTAACGGAGCCTGCACCCAGCAAGGAGCAGAGGGCGTGGGCTTGAAGTCACACTCACCTTGATTTAAAGAAAAGAACGTGCATGACATCTTCTGCCCAGTGGGACAGGTGGCTGCCAGTTCCCGTGGGCTCCCAGGGCCTCACAGGCTGTCTGTGCAATGTGTTGTCCACGGGGACTCCTGTCGGGGCCCCAGAGCCGAAAACATTTACTACATGGCCTTTTCCGAAAAACTTTGCAGGCTCCTGGACTACGCCGTCATCATTACTGCCCCTGTGTGGAAGTACAAATACAGAAGGAAGATATGAGAGAAAAACACAACATGGTCATTACAGTTGTGTTAGAGTGGTAGGACGTAGTCCTCTTTTATTTTTTTGTACTTTCAGGCATGGCCGTAATGCTAAAATTGTATATTCCCATGAAAACACCTATAAGGAAGCACGGCCTGCGAGGCACTTGCTCTGCGGAGGTCAGGAGGACCGGGTCCCCCCGGCCGCGCCCTCCACGGGCGCCGGAGGTCCCAGGCTTGCCGGCAGGGGGCGCGCGCGCACTTCCCAGCTGGCTGGGCCAGGCGCGGGGTCACGGGGCCGAGCTCAGGACCCCTGTCCCCGGCCTGAGCCTTGGCTGGGAAGCTCGGTCAGGCAGGGGTGCCTCCCGAGCAGGCAGACGTTCGGGGGAAGTCGCGGCCGGTCCCCGGCACAGAGCTTGCGGGGCGCGTGAGTTGGGATGGGGGCGGGGGGTTCCTGCAGGGGACCCAGGGCCGTGGGCGACGTGGAGACGGGGAAGGAGCATAGGAATAGACAGGACCGTCGAGAGCAGGAGCAGCGGACCCAGGGCCCGGGCTCCCAGACCCCTCCAGGTGGCCCGCGTGCCCCGCAGTCCCGCCGCCGCACGCTCCCGGGGCCAGGGCGCGTGTGAGCTGCTTGGGCGTGCACTCGCCGCTTGCACAATTCACAGCTCGTCTGGATCTGCAAACAGCAGAGGGGGCCGCGCGGCGAGAGTGGAGGCCTGGGCGCTAGAAGCCCCTCCCAAGGACAGAGTCTGGTGGGGTCTGCTCCCAGGAGGGCCCGACCTGACCCCACTTGTGCGACTGCTGGTTTCTAGGGGGCTCAGCCCCCCTACTCTGTAGGTGAAGGACGACAAAGTTATTCCTGAGAAGTGTTGTGAGTTTTAAATACATACACACAAGGGTAACAGTTGTAAGCAAGTAATGCATTGTCGTAAAGTGGTAGGGGACTCTCTTTGTAGCCAAGAACCAGATGCTATTCTTGCTTCCTCTTAGTTAAGGGCATTTGTAAATTTGTAAATCTCGCAGAAGCAGCCAGTCCTACTCCAGTTGCTTGGCATGCGTGTGCTGGCGTGCACACCCCTATGTGTTGTGTGTTGAATGTATGAGGGAGATGGCAGGATCAGCAAAGGGCTGAGGGCCTGGGCCAGGAGCTCTGGGCTGCCCAGTCCCTGCTCTCTTCTCTTTGCATGACGCCTCGCTCTCTCCAGCACAGGACCACAGTGCTCAGGAGACACGTGAGCCCTTATGACCGCTTGGAATTCTTCCTGGGTCTTCCCCTCTTTCCCCGGAAGGCGGGCTCAGCTCAGGGATGGCTCAGTCAGCGAGGGGACGTGGTGCTGCCCTGGTGCTGCCCAAGCTGTTCACTGTGGGCGTTCACTGGGGGCTCTGACCCTTCCCCGTGAGGACTTTTGCTCAGCTGGTTGGCTTGTCCTTAGCCATCCAGCTAAGGGCCCTTGAGTCTTCTCTGCCGAGATCCCCACCCAGTGAACTTGGGGTGTTGCCCCTGCTCCCCTATTTCTAGTATGAATACCTGCCCCAGGACACCTGAGACCATTCCTTTTATGAAAAGTAAAGACTTCTCGGTATAGTAACTTAGGGGGTCACAAAATGACAATATTCTATATTTTTCTTTGCATGGACTAGCTAGAATTACTCTATTGGTTTACTTCAGGCGTTCACTTGCTGGAATCATTGATTTTGTGACCCCAAAATGTATAGTTTTTTTACAGAAGAATCAGGATAAATTCCTGATTCACTCCCCTCTTTTATTTTTACAGTTTTTAGAATGAGTTTGTTTTTTATAATCCTCCAAAGGTGACCAAGCAGGTTTGTTTGTTGAGGAGTACCTTTCTGAACTCCCTGATTTTTAACATACGTGTTTCAATCCATTGCTGGATTGCTCAATTTTAACCTTATGTAATGTTAAAGAACGCAGAGAACAACTGGGTAATGAACCGTGGCAATGGACAGCCCTTTCTGCTGTGTTTCTGAGAGTCAACCCCAAAGAAATCATTAAAAAGCGGATTTGCATAAAAGCATTACAAACAAACATATTGGTTGAAGCATTTAAAATAATGAAAGTTTGGAAAAAAATCTCATTATTCAATAGTTGCTTAGTATAATGTAGCATATCCGTTTGATGGAATATTATATAGCAATTAAAATGATAATTCTTAAAACTATGTTACAGTCCTTTAGCATCTTTTTTGAGGTATAATATCCATACCATAAAATTCATCCAATTGAAAATGTACATTTGATGACCTTTAGTTAATTTATACACTTGTGCAACTGTCACAATTCAGTTTTAGAACATTCTCATCACCTCCCAAATTTCCTCCTGTCCATATGCAGTCAATCCCTGCTACCATTTTTGACTCCAGGCAACCACTGACCTGCTTTCTGTCTCTATGGACAGACGTTTCTAGAAATTTCATATAAATGGAATCTTACTATACATTTTCTTTTGTGTATGTTTGTGAAGTTCATCTGCATTTTTGCCTGTATCAGTTAGTATTGCCTTCATTCTTACTGTTAACTAGTATTCCATCGGATAGATACGCCATATTTTGTTTATGCATTCATAAGTTGACGGATGTTTGGATTGTTTTCAGATTTTGGATGTTATGAATGATGCTATTATGAATCATTCACATACAAGTCTTTATGTGGATATATGTTTTCATTCCTCTTGGGTATATACCTAGAAGTAGAATTGTTCAGGATATGGTAAGTGGATATTTAACTTTTTAAGAAGCCACCCAACTTTTTGCCAAAGTGGCTGTAGCATTTTACTGCTACCAGCAATGTATGAGGGTTCTAGTTTCTGCATATATTTTCCAGCTTTTAGTGTAGTTAGTCTTTGGATTTTGGCTATTCTAATAGGTTTGTGGTAGTACCTCATTGTGGTTTTAATTTATATTTCCCTAATAACTAATGGCATTGAGTACCTTTCATTTCATTATTTACTCATGTATCTTTGGTAAGCATCTATTTAAAACTTTTATCCATTTTTCATTGGGTTGTTTATCTTAACTATTTTTAAAATGTAAAAGTTTTTCACGTATTCTAGACGCAAGTACTTTATCAGACATATGATTTGCAAATATTTTCCTCCAGTCTGTGGCTTGTCTTTTCATTCAAAATGAAGTGTATCTTTTGCAAGGAAAATTTTTGTTAATTTCGATAAAGTTCAACTTACTAATTTTTTCTCTAGGGATCATGACTTTTAGTGCTATGTCAAGAAATCTTTGCTGGTGAGGGGAGGGAGATGTAAAAAAAAAAAAAAAAAGAAATCTTTGCCTAACCCGAGATTTAGAAGTTTTGCATTTTACATTTGGGCCTCCAAACCATTTTGGATTAATTTTTGTGTAGCATGAGAAAGAAGTGTCTAAATTCTTTTTTAAAAATGTAGATATACAATGGCTCCTTTAGTATATGTTGAAAAGAGTGTCATTTCTGTATTGATTTTTTTTGGCACTTTTGTCAAAAATCAATTGACTCTATCTACTTAGAGATAACATGAAAGCATAAGCAACAAAATAAAAAACAGACAAGTTGGGCTTCATCTAAATCAAAACCTTTTGTAGGCCGGGCGCGGTGGCTCATGCCTGTAATCCTAGCTCTCTGGGAGGCCGAGGCGGGCGGATTGTTTGAGCTCGGGAGTTCGAAACCAGCCTGAGCAAGAGCGAGACCCCGTCTCTACTAAAATTAGAAAGAAATTAATTGGACAACTAAAAATATATAGAAAAAATTAGCCGGGCATGGTGGCGCATGCCTGTAGTCCCAGCTACTCTGGAGGCTGAGGCAGGAGGATCGCTTGAGCCCAGGAGTTTGAGGTTGCTGTGAGATAGGATGACGCCACGGCACTCTAGCCTGGGAAAAAAAAAAAAAAAAAAAAAAAAAAACTTCTTGTGCATCAGAAGGCATTATCAAGAGAGTGAAAAGACAGTCCACAGAATAGGAGACAATAGTTGCAAATCATATGTCTGATGAGGGTCTACTATTATCCAGAATATATAAAGAACTTCTATACCTCAACAACAGAAAGACAAACAACTCAGTTAAAGAATGGGCAGAGGACTTGAACAGACATTTCTCCAAAGAAGATACACAAATGGACAGTAAGCATGTGAAAAATTGCTTAATGCCATTAGTCATTAGAGAAATGCAAATCAAACCACAATTAGATACTGCTTCAAACCCATTAGGATGGCTATTATTTTTTTTAAAAAAATAGAGAATAGTAAGTTTTGGCAAAAATGTGGAGAAATTGGAACTCTTGTACATCACTGGTGGGAATGTAAAATGGTGCAACCACTGTTGAAAACAGTTTGGTGGCTCAAGATGATAAACGACTTACTATATGACCCAGCAATTCCACTCATAAATACTCCAAAGAATTGAAAACAGATGTTCGAACAAAAACTTGTACATAAATGTCCATAGCAGAACTATTCATAGTAGCCAAAACTTGGAAACAACTGATGAAAAACACAAAAAATGTGGTCTATCCATATAATGGAATATTATTCAAACAGAGGAATGAAGTACTGATGCATAGTATAACGTGGATGATCCTCAAAAGGTTATGTTAGTACAAGAAACCAGACACAGAAGATCATGTATCGTTTAATTCCGTTTATATGAAATGTGCAGAATAGGCCAATCCACAGAGACAGAAAGCAGACTAGTGGCTTCCAAGGGCTGAGAGAGGGGAAGTAGGCATGACTGCTTCTGGGTATGAGTGAAAAAGCTCTAAAACCCTAGCAGAGAGGTGATGGTGCACAACATCGTAAATGTACTTAATGCTACTGAATTATACACTCCAATGGCTAAAACTGTTAACTTTGTGTTATGTGTATTTTACCACAATAAACAAAATCATAAATGGGTGGGTTTTAATAAAGTCTTTTGAGAGTGAGTGCAGTTCAGCAAAAAGACCAGGGACTTCAGATGTGATGAGATTGGTTGCATCTCTACCACTTTCTCACTCTGGGCTGCTCTGTGGTTCTCAGCCTGCTGATTATGGCCTGAAGAAGCACCCACGTTCCAGCAGCATCCAAGGAACATACAGCCTAGGAAGTGCATTCAGCAGAAACCGCCCATGGGCTCCCCACAAAAGGGCCATTTCTCAGTTGTCCTGTACCACCTAAGGCCCCTAAAATCGTTGCATGGCATGCGGGGAGGGAATCCCAATATCAATGATGAATTTCTTGTCTGCTTGGTGGGATGGAGTCTTGGTGCATGTTAGATTTAATTTAGGGACATAAAGAGCCATGTCACCTGGTACACACAGAGCTGAAAAGTGAGCTGCACACCAATTATGTGCAGGGTCATCTTCCCGAGAGAGTCTTCTTGTCACCGCACTTATCCTGGACACTCTCTGGAGCTGCCCAGGTGGCCCCAAGGCCCTCTGGACACCACCTCCCATATGCCTTCTCGGCCCAGCTCTCTAGGCCTCCGCTGCGTATTCTTCTAGTGAGTGGAGCCACCCTTTGCAGAAATAGCTAACAAAGCAGTCCTGTAGGGTGCCTGTTGGAGACTGAACTGTGCCCAGAGCTGGGGTCCACACACAGCTGGCTCTCTAGTGGAAGGCCCCCTCAGAATCCCCATGCCACCTCCTGGGAGTGCATTAAGGGAGGAAGGAGACAGGTATGGCGAGCTCATTCCAGGTACAAGGACTCCTCGTTGGGGGAGGGGGATACACTGGGCATGGCAAGGGGTCTGTCTCGTGGGTTTTTCTCCGGGCCCCTGCACAGATGTGCAGCTGGTTCCTAGGAGTGCAGGCAGGACCATGAGTCACAACAGTTGCACCCAGAGCTCTGGTGACCAGGAACACAGGCTCAGGTGACCAGGTGTCGCACACAGGGAGAAAGGCATCAGCCATCTCAGAAACTGGCTATCAAGGAGCATTTCTGAGGATCAGAGCAATGGTGACAGTGGTCTCAGAGGGCAGAGCCCAGGAAACCTGGAGGCACCTCGAGGAAGCTGCTGTAAGACTAGGTAGGAGCAATAGACCCAGCACAAGTGGCCATGGGCTTGTGGCAAGAAGCTAACTGCCCATGTGGCCGGGCTTGGTGGCACAAGTATTTAGGGCATGTCAGGGGACTTTGGGAATAATTGCAGAGACTTGGAGGAGAACTGGGACCCTGAGCCAGTGAGCGAGAGCAAGTTCCAGGAACCCTGGATTATATGGGATGGAGGGATGTGTGAGGGGGAGAAAGGGTCTGAGTCGCTGCCCCTTGGAGCCAAGACCCTAGGAGAGAGAGAGGGAGAGGGGACGACAGGGTCCCACCAGAGCAGGGCCAAGCCCTGGGCTCTGCCTCCTCCTCCTCCTCCCTTTGCTTTAGAATCATTACGCTGCAGCGTGGGCTCTGCCGGCAGCAGGTGCCCGTGAAGTGCCCCCTCCCTCACGCGACCATCCCTCTTGTGCTGGTAGAACAGCTGGGAGCCGCTTAACCCGTTGCCTCCCAGGAAGCTCTCTGGACCCCAGGCTTCTCCACAGCGGGCTCCGGGATTTGGTGTGAGAAGGCGTAGGGAAGAGGACACGAAGAAGCTGGTCTCAAAGCCGAGTTTCCATGGAAGAAATTTTAATCAGATTATTTGGGGTGCTTTCGGGGTGTCAGGCAGTTATGAGGAAGGGGCATTTCCGTATATCTCAGATACTCTCGCCACAGTGTTCCCTGCTCAGCAGGCTGCACGTGGGACTCGACCCCTACAGCTCCAGCAGGAACATCACTTCACCCGCAAGTGAACCGTCAGTTCCTGGGGGCCTCACAGGAAAACAATGCCAACCCCACAGGAAGACGATGAGGTCGTGGAATGCCGCCATGTTCTGAGGCAAGTCTCTGGAGTTTCAGCCCCTCTCTGACCAGGACTTGACTTGTGAGCTTTTAGGCAGTCTCAGCCCCTCTTTCCTCGTCTGTAACAGATGGAGGTTGGGCTCATTGGTCTGTGAGGGGCTCGCCCTCACATCCTGGGTGCTTTGTGTGGAGATGAGTGTGGCAAGCTCGGGGCCTTGGAGGAAGCAGGACACTCCACGCACGGCCCCAGGGGCTTGGAAGAGCCTCTCAGCAGGTCACCACCAATCCTCCCAGAGCTGCTTGGTGTTTTCAATTCCATTTTGGGGCAAATTATTTTGCTTTTTTAATTCATGAGCTGTAGTTCTTCCGGTGAACCGGATTCTGCTTGGTGTAGTTGCTTGGCTCTGTGGCACTGGGCAGCTCTCCAAAGGCTGGTCATTAGCCCAGGAGCCATACAGAGAGACGGCTTCTGCTTTTTCTTACCCTAAAGCTTTAATAACAGGCTTTTCTTGTTTCTTGGCCTCTTTTTTGGTCTTTAGAAAACCAGTATTTCTCAAAAGCCACCAGTCTGTAGTATTTTTTTGAGTAAGTGCACATTTTAAGATGGCAGCTCTTTCTGTCCTTGATGGAAATATTGAGTTGGAAATAGGGAAAATCTTTGACCAGTTTCAACTATTTATTTTTTATGACTTATTTCTGCAAAGTGTTGATTGCTAACGCAGCCAGCGAAGTTGATTCTGAAAGTGAATTCTGCCAAGACAGGGGAGGCATCTGAGGAAAGCTCTGGCCGCCTTGCTTTCTCCTCTGGCTGCAAGGAGGGACCCAAGCGGACCGTCCTGTGAGGGGCAAGGCCTGCTCCTCCCAGGTACAGGTGGGTTCTGCATTCATCAGCTCGTGTTGGCTGACGCAGCGGAAGCCAACCAAGGCCCCGGCTCAACAGAGACGTAGATCTCACCAAGGGTGGCCTGTCAGTGGCAGGGCAGCTCCGTTCCTTGTGGTCCTGCTCCACACATCTTGTTTCTGAAGTCAGTGACAGGGTGTCCTCTGTGGTCTAGACATCATGTTCTCAGAGCAGAGAGAAAAGAAAGGACCAGAACATCCCAGCGAATGCCTCTGACAGAGTCTGCTTGGATTGGTCATGGCAGGTCCCCTGGTGCGAACTTTGTCCCGGGGCTGGGAAGCATACCTTGTCCCTGCTGTCCACATGGCAGTGGGCAAGGGATCAGAATCTGCATAAACAGAGCGTGGTGGGGTGAATTATGGGGACAATAATACAAGCTCCCTTGTGTTCTTTCGGGTGCTACTGACAGAAAGGCCAACCTAAATTGCCTTAAAGAAAGAGGGGAAAAAAAAGAAAGAAAAAGGAAAGAAAAAAGAAAAAATAGAGGTGCATCCTACTCAAAAGTTATTCTGCCTTTTTGTGTGGTTTCCCCAGGAATTAATCACTGCCGCCCGGTCGCTGCTACTCGCACAGGCCTGTCCCCCACGGCCTTCAGTCACACAGACCCAGTATCCTCTCATCTGTGAGCTTCCCCAGGATGAGAATCGCTTTCCCTGGAGCCTAGAGTCTCTTGGCTTCTCATTTTTCTGATCGGATCACCTCTCCCCCTGCCAGACCCATCGTGGTCAGAGGAAATGATTGGATTAGCAAGGCCCGAGTCACCACCACTGGGATTTGGACTTGAGGAGGGGGTGGTGGTCTCTGAGAGCAATGCAAGAATAAGGATGACTGTGTCCCGTGTGCCAAGAAAGACAAGAATGAAACCCACAACTAGTGTCCTTAGTCCCCGAAGTCAAATGACCCATTTGAAACCAGGCAGCTCACTCCTGATGCATTTAACCATAGATATACCTTTAAAGGTTCTGTCTCCAGATACAGTCACATTGGGGGTGAGGGCTTCTGCCTATGAACTTTGGGGGCACCTGGTTCTGTCCACAGCAGTTTTCAGCAACGTGGTACCTTTCAAGTTGGGAGGAGTGCAGGGCTGTAGCTGACCCTGGCGAAGGCCACCTGTGGAAGACCAGTGTCCTCCCAGTGGAAAGGAAGGGAAGACTGATTCAGCAGAGGAGCCACGGGTGCCAAAGCTCAAAGGAAGGAGTCTGGGCTGCAGGGGAGTGGCTGGGATGGGATGAAACTGGGGAGGGAAGGGCCTGGAGTGCTACCTGTGGACACAGGGACACCCCAGAGTGTTGTACCTCCACAGGAGTGAAAATAATCAGCCGGATAGCTGCAGGGACGGGTCTAAGGTTCCTTGGGAGCCTGAGCATCTACGCATGCTCTTCTGCCAGACAGCCCCCCGGAGCAAGTCCAGAGCGTGGCAAAAAGGGCTCAGCTCCAGCCTTTTGTGTGGCACCACAACCACAATCCTCTGGAACCCTCAACTGGCAGCAGAGGCCTTGGTTCCCTAGCAGCTTTTCAAAGAAGTTGCAAAACACTGCATATGCCTGTGGGAACCCAGGCCTCTCCCACCTTTCCTTTTTTGTAAACAAAGAAATTGCCAAAATGGAAACCGTCTCCCTTGTCCTTCTTTCAAAGGATGATAATGTGGACCATCCATCATTTTTATTTCATGTGGTGAACGACCACAGCAAGACCCGCGCTCCTTCCTCCGTTGGCCGGTGCACTTTTGTCCCCATCAACAATTGGATCTGGCATCTACTAATGTTTATTCCAACTCCATAATTAAAGAAGAATGTTAAGTGTGCAACTCAACTGTATTCCAAATGCTGGAGAGATCTGGAACAATGTAACCTCTTGAGAAAAGCTTAGAGAGAAGAAACACATTTACAAATAACGAATTTGGAAATAACAGAGCATCTTAGTTTGGGATACATGCAAGTTTCCTAGATTGTCTTTTTTTTTTTAAAAAAAATAAGGATCCTCTGAAAATCAACAAAAAGAGCTCAGTTGTAGTAACGATCTCAGAATAACCATTAGAAACCAAACAAAGGAAAACATCTGGAGATGATGGATAAGAGGATATAATAATTTGTATAAGTATCATTGTTTTCAAAGTGATTGATGAAGAAATATAAAAATGCAATCACACAACTATCCCTGTATACTCATGGGTGCCAAATTAAAAAAATTTAACATAGTATTTTACAGAGAGAGGAGTATTTGTTGCTGTTTGTTATGCCCAGCATCATCTCATTAAACTTGCCACGACCCAGAAAAGTTCTGTGCCCTGGTATTGCAGAAGTTGAGGAATTCTCCCCACATTGCGAGGTTGGGGGGTCTGGAGCTCACCTCGGCATCTGTCTCTCTGGGCTGCAAAGCATGTACATCTCCCTCCCAGCTTGTTCTACCTGGACAGCCCTGTCCTACCAGGGAAGGAAGCAGGCAACATGCCTGGGGGGAGTTCCAGGTGACTTGGGGAAGGCAGAGCTTTGGCCTGTGTGCTGACCTCTCTCTGGGGCTGCTCAGGCCCAGGGTTTGGTCCAGTGTGGCGACACCTGCCACACCTCCAGTCCGCCTGGCCCTCAGTGAGTGCTGGCTGGAGGCCATCTGTTGTGATGAGGAGGTTCTCAGTGAGGTACAGGCACGGAGGATGACACATATTTTCTCCATGCATTTCTCTGTGTATGTTCTAGTTGAAAATATTAGCTTCTCTCGGTGAGATGAATGGTAGGTAATTCAGCCTACTTGACGGTCTCACAGCACCATCAAGAAACCGAAACACATTTTCCTCAAGTGAAAGACTGCACAGACACATTCATATTTGAACAGTCATAATGAGGAACTCGGTCAGTCTGCAAATGCCAGGGGGTGGTGGTGCTAGGGACCAGAATTTCCCTCTTCCCAAGTTAACGTGAACAGTATGAATCCTCCTGGGGACAAAAGCACAGTGTTAATCCAGGCATCTTATCCTGACGCTCACTGCCATTCATAGCCCCTCCTGCCTATCCTTCTGTGCCAGAAGTTGGAGGGCTACAGCATTGCCTCCTGAATTCTCCTTGCTACTGGGGATGACATAGGACTCAGTTCTGGCCCATAGGATACAAGAGAAAGCCCACAGGTGGGATCCAGGAGAGCTTTCTAGGGGGCCTACCCAGTCCACCTCCCCCTCTGGCCTTTGGCCTGTCTGCCCCTCTCCCCACCTGTATGGAGGGCATGCTGGCTGGAGGTGTCATGCCTATCTCACATGCATAGTGATTTGTGTGCATGCTGGTGATGCTCAGGCGGGAGACAGAAGGAGCCTTGCCCTTCAAAGGTGCCCTTAGCTTCTGGACTTCTAGATTCTGTGTATTTCTGTACACATTTGGACCAGTTTATCAGATGCTGCAGAAGAGCCTTCTGGGATTCTGACAGGAATTGGATTAAATCTATAGACCAAGTTAGGGAGATTTGCCGTCTTTAACAGTATTGGGCCTTCCATGAACATGGGATGTCTTTCTATTTATTTAATTTCTTTCATCAATATTTTACGGTTTTCATTGCACAGCATTAAATTTATTCTTAAGTATATTATTCTTTTGGATGCTATTATAAATTGAACCATTTTCTTAATTTCATTTTCAGATTAGTAATTGTTAGTATGTAAAAATAAAATTGACTTATGTATATTGATCTTGTATCCTGCAAGGATAAGCTAGTTTAGTACAATTTTTTTTTTATTTTTGTGGTATCCTTAGAATTTTTTACACAGATTGGAAGATTTTTAACAAAAAATTTAATTTATTTGATAAATATAATATAAGACTACACAAGTCATTTCTTGTGGGTATTGGTAGTTTGACTACCTTGACTGGGTATTGGTAGTTTGTGTTTGTTAAGGAATTAGTACATTTCATCTAAATTGTTAAGTATATAGGCAAAGAGTTGATCCTAGTATTTTATTATTATCCCTTCACTGTATGGTCTGAGTGATATATCGTTTTTCATTTCTGATAGAGGTAATTCATGTCTTCTTTATTTCTTTGTCAGTCTTGCTAGGACTTTATTGATCTTTTCAAAGAATCAGATTTTGTTCCATTGATTTTCTCTATTGTTTTACTGTTTTTAATTTCATTGATTACTGCTCTTATTATTTCTTTATTTTTGTTCAATTTGGGGTTATTTTGCTTTTCCTTTTCTAGATTCTTAAGGCAAAAGCTTAAGTCACTAATTTGAGAACTTTCATCTTTTGTAATATAAGTGTTTATTTTCCCTCTAAGCAGTGCTTGAGTAGAATACAACAAATATTTATATGTTGTATTTTCAATTTCATTCAATTCAAAATCTTTTCTAATTTCACTGGAGACCTCTGTTTTGACCATTGCATTATTTAGAAATGTGTTATTTAATTTCTAAATATTTGGGGATTTTAACAATTTTCCTTTTGTTTTCTATTTCTAGGTTAACTTCACTTTTGTTAGAGAACATAGTTTGTGTGATTCAAATCTTTTACACTTCTTAATATTTGTTTTATGGAACTGGATATGTTCTATTTTGGTGAATGTTCCATGTGCTCTTGGAATGTGTATTCTGCTGTTATGAAGTAAATTGTCCAGTAAGTAGCAATTAAGTCAAGCTTGTGGATAGTGTTTGCAAGGCTTTTATATCCTTGATGATTTTCTGTCTCCTGTTTCTATTGGTAACTGAGAGTAGAGTGCCAAGTCTCCAAGTTTAACTGTGGATCTGTCTATCTCTCTCCTCGGTTGTATACATTTTCACTTGATGTATTTGGAGCCTGTTGTGAGGTGCATCTGCATTAAGGATTATTATATGTCTTGGTAAATTCATCCTTGATTATTATGTTATATCCGTATTCATCCCTGGTAATTTTCCTTGTTCTGAAGCCTACTTTTCCTAAAGTTAGTATAGTCTGTTCAGCTTTCAATGTTTTAAACTAAACAATTTACTTTGGAATAATTTTAAATCAACAGAAAAGTTGATTATTTATATGTCAACAGCAGTTTTACTACTAACATCCTTTTTTGTTGATGTTCTCAAATCCAGTTCAAGACACAATTTTGCATTTGGTCACCATTTCTCCTTAGATTGCTCTGGTCGGAGACAGCTTCTCACTCTTTCCTTCTTTTTAAAGATATTCACAGTTTGAGGAATACTGGTCAGGTATTTTGTAGACTGTCCCCCCACCTTTGAATTTTTTTTAAATTTCAGCCCCCATTTGAATTTGTCTTATGTTTTTCTCATGATTAATCTGAGGCTACGAATTCAATTTTTCTTCAATTAGTGTTATTTATATCATTATGTTTTAAATGAGTCCCCCTCCCACCTTTCCTGAGGTATAATTGGCAAATAAAAATTGTATATATTCAACATGCGCAACATAATGTTTTGATATACATATACACTGTGACATCAAGCTAATTAATGTATTCATCACCTCATAGTTATCTTTTATAAAATGAGTTTCTTACAGACAGCATGGAATTGAGTCTTATAATCTCTGTCTTTTAATTGGTATATTTCTGTAATTTACAGTTAATGAAATCATTGAGATTTAGATTTATCATTTCATTTTTCAGTTTGTCTCCTCTTCTTTTGTTGCAATTGTTGTTTTTCCTGTTTCTCCTTTCATTACCTCTTTTACATTATTTGAATATTTTTAGTATGCCTTTTAAATTTATCTATTGGCTTTTGGGCTCTCTCTCCTCTTTTTTAAGTGGTTGCCCCAGAGATATAATACCTACCTAAATTCTCACTGTCTACTTAGAGTTAATTGAAGTAAAATACTGGACTCTTACAACCGTATGGTTTCCTTTACCCACCCCCCTTTATTATAGTTGTCACATAACAATGTTATAATTTCTGCTGTCAGTGATTATATATATTTTTAAAGCATAAGAGGAAAAAATAGCCTGTTACATTTATGCAGATGTTTATGACTTCTGCTTTTCTTCCTCAAGTCCTGAAATTCCAGATTTCCCTCCAGTATCATTTCCATTCAGTATGAAGGACCTTCTCTAGCATTTCTTTTGAACAGGTTGGTGACAAATTCTCTTAGTTCTCCTGCATCAGAGAATGTCTTTATTTCTCCTTCATTCTTAAAAGATATTTTCACCAGATGTAGAATTCTGGGTTAGCATTTATTTTCTCTCATTACTTGAAAGATGTTGTTCCACCGTCTTCTGCCCTCCCCCACAGTTTCCGATGAGAAATCTGTAGTCATCTGAATTATTGTTACCCTATATGTAATGTGATTTCTTTTCTCTGACTTCTTTCAAGAAATTTTCTTTATCTTTGCTTTCCAGCAGTTTGATCATGGTGTGTCTAGGTTAGGCATGGTATTCCTGGAGTTTATCGTCCTTGGAGTTTTCTGAGCGTATTAAATCTGTACATTTATGTCTTTCATCAAGTTTGTGAAGTTTTTAGTCATTCTTTCTTTTATTAATTTACCTGCCCCTATCTCTTTGTTCGTGCCTCTTGAGACTCCAATGATATGAATGCTGTATGTCTTGATATTTTCCCAAGGTCCCCAAAGATCTGTTTATATTTTAATCTTACTTCTCTGTATACTTAAGATTGGTTAATTTATACTGCTCTATCTTCTTTTATTGGCCCCTTTCTTTGTTATCTTCATTCTGCAGTTGCGTCCATTCAGTTAAGATTTTGTTTTAGGGACGTTGTGTCTTTCAGTTCTACAATTTTCACTTGGTTCTTTCAAACGTAGTTTCTATTCTCTGCTCAAAGTTCATATTTACCTAGTTGTTTCAAGAGTGTTCACCTTTACTCGTATGTATTATGATTATAATGGCTAATAATTCCAACATCTGCATCATCTCGGAGTTGTTCTTTGATTGTTCTTTCGTTTGAGACGTGGCCAGATTTTTCTGGATTTGGTACATCAAAGAATTTTGGATTGTACCCTTAACAGTTTGAATTGTTATGGGACTCTGGTCCTGTTAGATTTCTCTGGAGAATGTTGGTGTTTTGGTTAGAGCAGGAAATCAACGTAATAAGGTCCAGACTTCCAGTTCTCTCTCAGTTTCTGTGAGTGGTGGTGCCAATATCACTTCAGATTTCAGTCTTCTCTGTGTTATTTGGATCTGTCATTCTTATGCCCCATTCAACTGGCCTGAAACTTGGGTGGTAGTTTATACTATAGTTAAGTTCCTGAAGTCCTTGCTAAGCTTCTTTGCACACGTATATCTTGAGGGTGAGCCTGGTACCTGTGTTGGTTCACGCACAGAATTGGAGTTTCTATTTTCTGGCTCTCTCTTCTCAGAGGTTTCCCCTATCCTGTCTGGTTCTCAGAGGCCTCTTGTCCCAGTTCCCCTGAAGGAATCCAGAAAGATTAGGTTCTTTTAGTTTAAGTTTCTACTTTATTTCTCAGTTCTGCCCAAGTGGGCTCATACTTGAGTGGAGAGATAAAAGAGAGAAAGAATAGGGATACCCCACAACTTTTCACATACTGAGGGCCTTTCCTTTCCTGTTCCTCTAACCAGAGACATGAGCTTTTCCATCAGAGTTTTAGGTGATTTTGATGTTGCTACCACGAAGGCAGCAGATCCGTAACTGGCCAGTCTTGGGGAGAGAGAGAGAAAAAAGATGAAAATAAAGTAAGAATTCTCCTCACACTCTCCATCTTCCAGGATTTTTTTGTTTTTATTTTAGTCCTACGGCCAGAAGTATGTTCTCCTTTTGGAGTTTTTACTAACTGCACCCATTACACAGTTCTAAATCCAACCTTAACTTAAGGCTGGAAGGCAAAAGAGGAAACATATCTAGAAGGAAAATTGTCACTGTATTGGTCATTCCTCAAGTTTTGACTTCCCTTTGGAATCCACCTGCTACTATTTACTTTACAGTTACCTTTTAACACTGTATACACTATTGGTGGGAATGTAGAATGGTGGGCCACCATGGAAGGCCCAAGTAATACAATTGAGTTGATCTTATTGATGTCTCTTGGAAGCCAAAGGCAGATATTTGCACTGGGGCAAATATCGGAAGTGCCATCTGAGCTAATGAAGGTGTCCTCTGACCCTCTGCTTCTTCTCATATCAAATGAAAATAATGTCTTTACCTCACTGGGCTGTTCTGAGTTTTAAATTAGGTAACATGTGTGAAGCAGCTAGCTCCATTTGCTTGGCACATTGTATGGGATAAAAACGTATTTAGTTTCATTTCTTCAAGGCACTTGATAGCCTTGTTTATTTCTAGTGAGCAGGTCCACTGTTGTAATCAGTACACATCGTTCTTGTTTTTAGTCATTGCCCCCTGGGTATAAATATATCTGGACATATGATAGAAAGCCTTCCAGGAAAATCTCTGTCCACAATGTTATGATAGAAATTGCATGAGCATCTGACTGGCCACAAAAGAATATTGTACCTAGAATAGTTCTAATTTACTCAAAATAATTCGAACTTTGAATATTTCAGAATAGGATGGGAATCTGTTCAGATTTCTCTTTCTCAAGTTCTGGCTCTTGTTATTCTGGGGGGAAATACTACAAATATAGCTTCTGATGAGATTTCAACACCTCAGGCTGCAGTAATTACTTGGTCTGTGGAAAAATAAACCGCTCCAACTCCCTGGATACTTCTTGCTTTGTTCTTTGCACTCTTAGATGAACTCATCCTTTAAGCAGAGAACAACGGTCAAATGACCACAATGATCTTTTCTTGTCTTCTCAGTGTCCCCACTAGTACAGCTGTTCTCTGATTTTACTGGGGGGATTGAGCAGAGTAAGGAGATGGAGTTTCATCACTGCAATTTGATCATCGCTCATCTTAGAGTGTGACTTTTAGTAATTTCTCATTCTCTCAATGGCCTTGCTCTTTGGAGTGGCATTATGTCCCTATTTGGAGCTTTCTCTGAAGAATTTTGACCCATCAATGTACATTTATAAAATATTGCAGCTAGATGGAAAAGCGAAGTGTTTTGCACAAAGTTACAAAGTCTGTTCATGGATGAGTTAAAACCAAACCAATTTTCTCTCAATTTGGTTCAAATTTTTAGATATTTTATACCTGAAAATTACTGCCATCAGAGCAATTCTGCCTGTTCCCCACCAACACCTGCAGCCAATAGTAATAGGTAGTCATTGTAGTAGTAATTGAAGTAATACAGGCAAACAGGAGACTTGTCTGCCTCATGAAATTTGGAAAATTTTTTCATATTATAACATGTATTGGCACCACTGGAGCAGACTATGTGTATCTCAAGCATAGCTTGAAAGGATATTTTTAACTAAGCCTTTTGTAAGTGAAAAATTCTTTCTCCCATCGAAGATTCTATAATATCTTAACCTATAACAAAACATGGAGGTACTACAGAAAGTCATAAGTATGTCAGTAAATTTTGCTTTAAATCTCTAATTTTTTTTAACATTTTCTTGGGTTTTTTCCCCAGGTCAGGTTTAACAGACCAGACAAGTGTCAGAATTATGTAATTTACATGTGACCTAAGAAAATTATTGCTAAATTCATTTATTTATTCAATGTACTTTGTTAATTACCTAGTGCCGTGATCTCTGCTAGACACTGGGGACAAAATGGTGAGCAAAAGAAGACAAGAAACCATTTACCCCCATGGACTATTATGAACCAAATGTTTGTGTCCTCCTCCAAATTTGTATCTTGAAGCCCTAACCCCCAGCATAGCTGTACAGTTAAACAACATGGGGATTAGGGGCACTGACACCCCCCCACCCCTCGTGCAGTCAAAAATTCATGTATAATTTTTGACTCCTTAAAACATAACTGCTGATAGCCTACTGTTGACTTGAAGCCTTACTGATAACCTAAGCAGCCGATTAACATATATTTTGTTTATTATATGTATTATGTACTGTATTCTTAAAGTAAGCTAGAAAAAGAAAATGTTACTAATTAAAATCATAAAGAAGAGAAAATATCTTTACCATTCACCAAGTGAGAGTGGATCCTCATAAAGTCTTCATCCTCATCATCTTCACGCTGAGTGGGCTGAAGAGCGGGAGGACGAAGAGGGGTTGGTCTTGCTGTCCGGGGGTGGCAGAGGTGGAAGAAAATCTACGTACAAGTAGTCCCGCACAGTTCACACGCGAGTTGTTCAAGGTTCAACTGTATTTGGAGATGGGGCCTCTAAGGAAGCAATTCAGGTTAAATGAGGTCATGAGAGTGGGACCCTGATCTGATAGGATTAATGTCCTCACAAAAAGAGCTCACTTAGGCCGGGCGCAGTGGCTCACGCCTATAATCCTAGCACTCTGGGAGGCCGAGGCGGGTGGATTGCTCAAGGTCAGGAGTTTGAGACCAGCTTGAGCAAGAGCGAGACCCCGTCTCTACTAAAAATAGAAAGAAATTTTCTGGACAACTAAAAATATACATATATATAGAAAAAATTAGCTGGCATGGTGGTGCATGCTTGTAGTCCCAGCTACTTGGGAGGCTAAGGCAGGAGGATTGCTTGAGCCCAGGAGTTTGAGGTTGCTGTGAGCTAGGCTGACGCCACGACACTCTACCCAGGGCAACAGAGCCAGACTCTGTCTCAAAAAAAAAAAAAAAAAAAAAAAGAGCTCACT
Organism: Propithecus coquereli; assembly: GCF_000956105.1. Classification (NCBI taxonomy): domain Eukaryota; kingdom Metazoa; phylum Chordata; class Mammalia; order Primates; family Indriidae; genus Propithecus; species Propithecus coquereli. The sequence goes on from NW_012148086.1 coordinate 1,632,585, forward strand.
GTCTCTCTTCTCTTTCCACATGACCACAGGGGAAATGCCACATGAGGACATAGGGTGGAGGTGGCCATCTGCAAGCCCTCACCAGAACCTGACTGTGCTGGCAGCCTGATCTTGGACTTCTAGGCTCCAGAACTGTGAGAAAATGCATTACTGCTATTCGTGCCTCCCAGTTTGTGGCATTTTGTTATGGCAGCCTAGGCTGACCAGTCCATGGCCTTAAAGTGCAGTGAAGGGGTTGTGAGATTGGGTGAGAAGAGTTGGGAGGCCGACAGAGACTTAAACAGCTGTCACTGCAGTTTAGGTAAGAGGTGATGGGAGCTAGCGCCGCCGGAGTAGATCTTCTTCCTCCTCTTAACCTACACGTGAGAAAACTGAGAACCAAGTCACATGCTGGAAAGTAGCACAGTGCATTGTTCCGTGCTTCCCATTGCCTTTGTTAGAGGGGGAGGACCGCACCGCAGCCCACCGTGGCAGCTACCTCCGTCATTTCTGCCTCCTTCTACTCTCCAGTCTGTCATATAATTCTCATTATATTTGTAAGGATATGAGTATCAAAAAATATTCTCAACAATCTTTCCTCCTAATGTGTTTCATTATTGGTGTTTTTTTTTTTTTACTTTATTAGAAATATGTGAAATGTTTCTTTAATGTGGTGAAAATAGTTGACACTTTGATATAGTCAGAAACTCCAAGTAACAAATAGTTCTGAAAAATCAATGTACCCTGTACAGAAGGGAAACTAAACAGAAAAATTGGTTGTTAAAAGGCAAGCACCATCTAACTTGTGGTTTACTTTGGCACAAATCAAGTTTATGCTGAGATTCCTTTAAACATTTTTCACTTGCAACGCTGGTTCAGTTTGCTGAACACAATAAACCCTGAACAGAACTATCTGATACTTACCTAAAAGTGTAGGTGGAGAGATGGGAGTTTTCTGATCCAATATTATTTGTGTTAATGGAAACCCAAATGTTTAAAATTATTTGCTTGGCATTTAAATCTATTTTACTTTTTAAATCAAGGTGCATTCTTTGGTGTATTTTGAGTATTTCTTTGATTTCTCCAAATAATGTTTTAAATTTGCTCAGCTTCCTGTTTTACATTGAAAGTTCTTGAAAATGAGCACACAAAAGTATCAACATGGATCTTGCTAAATTTCAATAATATATGCATAATTTATATTCTTGATGGAATTTAAAGTCCTCGTAGCCAAACCCGTTTAATATGTTTTCTAATTCAGGAATCAGCAATCTATGGCACATGGGCCAAATCCAGCTCATTGCCTATTTTTTTAAATAAAGTTTTATTGGGATATAGTCATGTCCATTTATTTATGTCTTGCCAATGGCTGCATTTGCGCTACAATGGCAGAGTTGAGTAGTTGCAATAAAGACTGGATGGCCCACAGAGCTCTGATCCTTTCTTTACAAAAAAGGTTTACTGAACTCTATATTAGAAATATTTGAGAAAAAGCAAGAGAATTTGATGGCCATATAAGAGTAGCAGCTCTTTGCTAAATGGCTCCTATTGTTGTGGAGGGTCTTTACATACTTTAAATCATTTAACTGGTCCTTAGAAGAGTTGTTTTGGGTGGCTGTTATTAGCCCCATTTTACAGATGAGCAGACTGAGGCATAGGGTAGGACGCTGCCCAAAGTTATCTAAATAGTATGTGGCAAAGGCAAAATTCAGATTTTTCTGATTTCAAACCTTAAAGCCCTGTGCTACAGTATGAGGCAGACCTCTGTAAGTATTGAATGGACACTTCCTCCAGTTTTCTATAGGAAGAGACATATTTTCCAAGCTGTTTTCAATGAGAAGACACTCACCAGAAGATGTCGGTAGTGTTCCATGAGGGGAAAATAGTGTATGAACATCAGAGGCTGATTTGTGTGCCACATTTATTAATTAAGCATTAAATTTAGCTTACACCATCTATTGTATCTCAGTATTTAAACACATGCTTGGATTAGTTTGCTGGGACTGCCTTAACAAAGTACCAAAGTACCGTACCACAAACTGGGTGGCTTAAACAACAGCAATGTATTCTCTCATAGTCCTGGAGGTTGGAAGTTTAAAATCGGTGTGTCGGCAGAGTCGATTCCTTTTGAGGGCCGTGAGGGAGAATCTGTTCCATGCCTCTGCCTTCGCTTCTGTGGTTTGCTGGCAATCTTCGGCATTTCTTGGTTTTTGGCAGCATAACTCCAATCTTCATGTGGCATTTTCCTTGTCTCTAACTCTGTTTTCAAATTACCCCCTTTTGATAAGGACACAGTCATATTTTGGATTAGGTCCGACCTATGGACCTCATTTTAACTTGATCATCTGCAAATATCCTAGTTCCAAATAAAGTCACATTCCAGGTACTGGGGTTAGGACCTTAACATCTTTTGGGAGGACACAGTTCAGCCCATAACACTTATTTGTGTGTATAATTTATAAATCATACTAAGCAACTACATTTCAGTAATTTTTTGCAGCCATTTATTCGTATGGGGCCTTTAGGTGTTTGTTCCGAGCACATTACCTCTTTCCCTGCTGGGTTCTGTCATTCGTTGTCATGACATAAAGAACTGCCTTGGGATCAGTTACTGCTTTTCCCCTCCTTGGTCTAGTTTGGTTCCTCCCTGGCCCCTCCTGTTTGTTTTCCAGCATGTGGGGTGGGCTGGCCCCTTCCCCAAATCCTTTGGTGATTTGGAGCTCATCGTGTTATCTGCCTCGGTCGACAGTACGTCTGGAGACTCCACGCGCCTCCTGCCTCCTTCCAGCCAAGGCTTTCAGGAAGGAGGGCTGGCCTGTGTCTCCCAGAGAGCTGACCGCCTCCTTGTCCTCCTCTCAGCCTGTGCCAGCCACGTGGGTCCCCGGAGTGGGGAGGAGTGAAGGGTATTTCACAAGTGTCCTGCTAATGCTCAAGTCTGGCGTGATCCAGCCAGGGTCGTATGAATTCTGGCTGGTCCTCCTGGGACTGTGCCTGTGACCTATGCACCCTACCTGAGCTCCTGGAGGGCCGTTTGCTCTGAGCCTTTGGGATGCTGAAGTTACACCTGTCTGGACAGGTCTTCCATAACAAAAAGAAGGTGGATCCTGCAGTCAGAGGCCTTCAAAGCCCAGTTCTGCAAGTGCATTCTCTGACTTGCATTTTACTCATCTGCAAAATGGGTTTTGCAGGTTTAGTAAGTACCAGACTGAGACTATTATCTGTAAAGCACTTAGCGCCGTTCTGAGCCAAAGCAGACATTCACCACATGTAAGAGACGCTGCTGTGGCCATAACTGCGGTCACGTCATGCGTCAGGAGTCTGCTTCGGGCCTCAACGCTTGGCCTGTTTCTGGCAACTTGCTGAGATCTGCTGGATTTTTTTTCCATTTGATATGGCTAATTTTAGATGACATATTCTGATACTGAGCTAAAACATACCTCGCCATACCCCACTGTTACTGTGCTTGGAGATACAAATAATAAACCTAATTCTCTTTCTTTTATGGCAGTATGTCTCCTTTAAGATCACTTCTCCTGGTTAACTGTCTCTAGCTTTTAAACTGCTGTGGTCATGATAAGATTGCAGATATTCTCATTATGCCAATCCCTTTCCTCAAACGTCATTTGGCAATGTTCCCCTCATTCCGTGGTGCTCCCAAATCAGCAATATCTAACAGGAGCACTGGAGAATGGGCTCTGGAACACACACACCCACCGGGGCCACGTCGCAGTGCCAGGATGCACTGATGCTTGCTCCGTTCTCCTCCCTCCTCCTTAGCTGCACCGGCAGCCCAGGCGGCCTCCCTTTCCCCGTGGATGTGTGGGGGCTTCTGTGTGATTTGCAATCAGGAGTGAAGCGGCTGGATCAAGGGGCAGACGGTAGGGAAGTTCACCAGTGTAGCCGCCTGGGGTCCAGGGTGGGATGCCACTGCACACCCCCATCCCCAGCGGAGCACAGAGACCCTGCCCACCCACATCTTCTCCAATGCTTGCCATCAAGTGGCATCTTATTGTTACTTAAATTTGCACTTTTGTGATTACAAATGAATCAGGGTTCTCTTCACATACTTATTATTCAATAGTCACTCGGGCTGCTCCTTCCCTCAATGGCCGTTGCTATTTTTTGCTCACTTTCCTACTGTATTTCTTCTCTTTCTTTTTTGATTTTTAAGAATTACCTGTGTATTTTAGGTATTGGAAATGTCAGCCTAATCATTTGTTTTTTAATTTTGCTTTTGAGCAGCTATTTTTAATTTTGATGTGATGAAATTCATCAGTAACTATCTAGTGTATTGTTAGGTGAGTTCTGAGCTTCTCTATAGTTTTGGTTGGCATTTTGAATGTGTAGCTTATTTTTAAAAGTGTTTTCTTTGTTAAAATCAGTGTGGAAAACTGCTATTAATTTTTTATATTGACCTTCTATTCAGAAATCTCGCTGAACTCTCTTGCTTTTTCAAGTTTGTTTGTTGATCCTCTTGTGTTTTCAATGTACGTGATCATCTCCACGTACTGACAGTTTCGACTTTTTCTTTTTACCTTTTTGTTTTTATAAGGAAGCTGGTTTCCCTTCACTCTCTGTTTTCCCTTCTTCCTCTGGGCTGGGAGGTGGAGATCAAGGGGCTCAGGGATGCAAGCCACACCCGGAGGAATTCGGAGCTGCCCCAGCAAACCTCCCCCGCCCTGTCCTTCACCGGCCCTGGGTGGCTTCATCTAAGGGCAGGAACAATGCTGGCTGTAGCACAGTGTGTTGGGTAAGTTATTCATCCAGGAACCAGAGCCTGCTGCTGCAGTTCATGGACTTTCACACTAGGATTTCTGGGTCTTTACACATCAGTGCATTGACCCTCCTTGTCTAAGTGGGAGGTGTTCGCATACAGTACTTTGGCCTGATCAAATATGGAAAGTTGAATTTCAGGATTTATCAGCTTTAGGAACTATTTAATTTGAGCATTCAGGGACATGTGGAAAGGCAACATTAGCCAAACCAGAGAAGTGTGACGTTTGAAAGCAATAGATCTTCCATGTACTTATTACTCATATGTCTCTAGGTGTCTTACAATTGAAAAAAAAAACAGAAAACAATTCCAAAAAACCAACCACCTCTTCAGTAAGTTATTTGAATTTCTAAGCTTCAATTTTCCCATCTATGAAACAGAGATAATATTCGTCACAGGGATGTGTTAATAAATAAGATTAAAGACATCTAACACAGTCCGTATTTTTGTTTTGTTTTACAGTACCTTAACTAACACTTACCTTAAGAACTTTAGAAATAAGAAGGAATTCATTAAACCCTATATACCTTTAAAGCATTTGAGCTGGTGATAAGAGATCACTGCGACCACGCCGAATCTGCAGAGCGAGGTGTCAGTACCCAGGCTGAGTCTGAGCTGTCTGCTGGGAGCGGTGGCTTCAACGATTTTTAATCCCCCCGGTTACAATAAGCAATAATTATGTGTCAAACCCTGATGGCTTTGCCCTTGTTCTATGTCTGAGCTGCAAAGGAAACAGCTTCCTCACGCAATCAGTGTAGGGTAATGGAAGAGTCAAGGCTTAGAAGTCAGAAAGACCTGAATTTTTCATCTTGATACTTTTCTGGTACAAAGTCCTGAGCCTGAGTTTCCTCTTTGCTTGAATAGAGATAATGCCACCTGCTTTATAAGGCTGTTTTGAAGATTATTCATACCTTATATCTTGACTGGTAAACCCCAAAACTCAGATAATAATACCAATAACCATTCTAGTATGCATATTAAATATTAATGCAAACTACGAAAACGGATGAATGCAAGCAGGATGTCTCAGGGCAGTTGACAAGATCAAGTGAGATAGTGTTTTGGGCAACATTTGTGTAAAGTAAATCATCATTGGAGTTTAAAAAAATGTCTGTGAGGTAGTCACAGTCATCATCTCTCTTCAGCCCACTCGCATGTTTCCAGCGTGCTTTCTTAAAACGATACATCTTCCCATACTTTCTCATACTTTAAAGCCTCTTCCCGTTGCTCAAAGACAGTGTCTAAATTTGTTACCGTGACATACCCATATCCCTGAAGCCACTTTTCTAGCATCTTTTCCCACTATTTCCCACTTGTACCTACACTCTGAATTTATTGCAAGTCTCTGAAACCCTCCTCTTTTTTACAAATTTATTTTTAACTTTGCATACAGTAAAATCCACTCTTTCTGTGTACATTTCTGTGGGCATTGATGAATAAATAAAATCGAGTATCCATCACCACAGTCAAATTACAGCACAGTCCCATCACCCCCAAATATTACCTTTTGAGAGCTCTGTGCAGTCAACCTCTCCCCCAACCATAGCTCTAGGCAGCCCCAGCTCAGTTCTTTGTCCTCATCGTGTTGCCTTTTGCAGAATGTCGTGTAAGTAGAGCCTTTTGAGTCTGGGTTCTTCCATTTAGCAGAATTGTTTTTTTTTTTTTTTTTTTTTTGAGACAGTCTCACTCTGTTGCCCTGGCTAGAGTGAGTGCCGTGGCGTCAGCCTAGCTCACAGCAACCTCAAACTCCTGGGCTCAAGCAATCCTCCTGCCTCAGCCTCCCGAGTAGCTGGGACTACAGGCATGCACCACCATGCCTGGCGAATTTTTTTCTATATATTTTTAGTTGTCCAGATCATTTCTTTCTATTTTTTTTAGTAGAGACGGGGTCTCGCTCTTGCTCAGGCTGGTTTCGAACTCCTGAGCTCAAACAATCCGCCCGCCTCGGCCTCCCAGAGTGCTAGGATTACTAGCAGAATCGTTTTGAGATTCACTCCTGGTCCTGTCTTGTTTTGATTGCTGACTACCATTCCATTGTATGGATGTGTCACGGTTTCATTACTATTATCCATTCCCTGGCAATAACATTTGTGTTGATTCCAGTGTTTCATGATTATGAATAATGCTGCTATAAACATTCATATGCAGGACTCTGTGTGGATATATGTGTTTTCTAAAATAGGTATTTGGGTTTTCAAGACATTTGGGTAAATGCCTAAAAGTACAATTGCCGAAACGTGTGTTAAGACTAGGCTTGGCTTTGTAATGAACTGTGAAACTGTTTTTTTGGGCATTGGCCCCAGCAATGAGTGAGCCCTCCTGTTGTTCCACGTCATCACCAGCATTTGCTGTTGTCAGTCTTTTTTTTTCTTTTCTTATTGTGGGGCTTTGAGTATTTTTAAAAATATATTCTAGGTATAAGTCTTTTGTCAGATATGTGACTTGTGGATTTTTTTTTTCCCAATCTGTGGCTTATCATTTTTATTTTTTTAGTGTGTTTTTTGAAGGATAAATGTTTAAATTTTGGTGAAATACAATTTATTGATTTTTCTTTTGTTGATCTTGCTTTTGGAGACATATCTGAAAACTCAGCCTCTACTCTAATTTCAAAAAAATTTTTTTTTGTGTTTGATTCTTAAAGTTTTACAATTTACATTTGCCACTTAGGCTTGTGATCTTTCATGAGTTAAGGAGGAGGGAGGCACAGCTGGAGGAGACATCCAGGAGCTGAAAGGGTGAGGAAGGGTTCAGAGTAGGACAGCAGGGTCTGAGGGGACAGTCTCCTAGGCCCCTTAATAGTCCCCCATTCAGGTAGCCCTGGTCAGTGTGAGAGGGTAGTGAGCCAGCCCTTCAGACATTTCTGTGTCCCAACCATTGAACACATGATTAAGGAAAGGATAAATGTACAAGAAGCGTTTTTTAATTTTTATTTTTGCCTTCCCCTCCCCTCAAGACCAGAGTTTAGTGGCATCAGCATAGCTCACAGCAGCCTCCAACTCCTGGGCTCAAGGGATCCTCCTGCCTCAGTCTCCTGAGTAGCTGGGACTACAGGCATGCGCCACCATGCCTGGCTAATTTTTCTATTTCTTGTAGAGGTGGGGCTCTTACCATGTTGCTCAGGCTGGTCTTGAACTCCTGGCTTCAGGTGATCCTCCTGCCTCAGCCTCCCAAATTGCTAGGTGTGAGCCACTGTGCCCAGCCAAGTGTTTTAAAAACATTTCTTGTGATTATTTGAAAAGGTTATTATTGTTTCGATTTTAAAGATACTACACAGACTTAAACCTAAGGCATGAAACCTTAAGAATTCTAAATGAAGATGTTGGGAAGACCCTTTCAGACATCGACCTAGGCAAGGAATTCTTGAAGAAGAACCCCAAAGCAATCGCCACAGCAACAAAAATAAATAAGTGGGATCTAATCAAATTAAAAAGCTTCTGTACTGCCAAGGAAACTATCATTAGAGTGAATAGACAGCCCACAGAATGGGAAAAAATATTTGCTCTCTACACATCTGATAAAGGACTGATAACCAGAATCTATCTAGAACTCAAAAAAATCAACAAGAAAAAAATCAAACAACCCCATCAACAAATGGGCAAGGGAAATGAACAGAAACTTTTTTAAAGAAGACAGAATAATGGCCAGCAAACATATAAAAAAATGCTCAACATCTCTAATCATTAGAGAAATGCAAATCAAAACCACAATGAGGTATCACGTAACCCCGGTGAGATTGGCCTCGATCAAAAAAACACAAAACAACAAATGTTGGCGAGGATGTGGAGAGACAGGAACTCTTCTACACTGCTGGTGGGACTGCAAATTAGTGCAACCTCTGTGGAAAAGAATTTGGAGATACCTCAGAGAGTTAAAAATAGAAATACCATTCGATCCAGCAATAGCACTATTAGGCATCTACTCAAAAGAGCACAAAACATGCTACGATAAAGACATCTGCACCCGAATGTTTATGGCAGCACAGTTCACTATTGCAAGAATGTGGAAACAACCCAAGTGCTCGTCAATCCATGAGTGGATTATTAAAATTTGGTATATGTTCACAATGGAATATTACTCAATCATAAGAAATGACAGTGATCTAGCACCACTTACACTTTCCTGGATTAAACTTAAGCCTATTATCCAAAATGGGGCACCACAAGAGCAGAAGAACGGGATCCATTTGTACTCACCATCAAATTGGTACTAACTGATCAACACTAGGTTGATCACATGGCAGAAATACTCTCTAGAGATTAGGAGGATGGGGGAGCAAATCTTCAACTAAAGGACACAGGGAGCACTAAAGGGAGGGAAGGGCACACCTTTAACCCGCATTTGGGTGAGGCAAAGATATAAAGTGTAACTATAATGTTTATACCCTCACAAAACCCTGGAATAATAAATAAAAAAAAAAAAAGATACTACACACAAATTAAAAGAAAAGCCCTCAGAAAAGATCCCCCATAAATCCACTAACCAGAGATTATTTATGACTAATATTTGTGTTATATACATTATGTATGCATATATATTTTTCTTATGTATTATTTTTCTTTCTGGATTATTTTTTTTAATGTTACCATACACACATATTGTTTATCATCTTAACCCTTTTCAGCGACAGTTCAGTGTATGAAGCACAGTCACGTTGTTGCACAGCCATCACCGCCATCCAGCTCCGGACTCCAGGACCTTGCAAAACTGAAACTCTGTACCCACTAACTAACTCTTCGTTCCCTCCTCCTTCAGCCCTTGGTAACCACTATTCTACGTTGTCTCCAGGAATTGGACTACCCTTAAGTACCTCATAGAAGAGGAACCATATAGTATTTGTGTTTTTGTGACTGACTTATTTCACTCAGCATCATGTCCTCAAGGTTTTTCTATTTTGGAGCATGTGTCAGAATTCCCTTCCTTTTTCAAGGCTGAACAATATTCCATATGCCTTATATATTTTAAACAAACATTGGATCATTTTCTGTGTATTTTATTTTCTTAAAACTTGTTTACTTTGTTATATGTCATGCATACTATGTTTATATTACTTGTTATAACTTTGCTAACTTTGTTATTTTTTGGGTTATAACCTTGTTAACTTCTTTGTTAACTTGACTTGTTATGCTTTATATTTGTTATACTTTACATTACTTATTATAACTTTGTTAACTTGTTTTTAAGTTGGCCTGGCCTATTTCCAGCCTAATGGAAACCTAATGAAAAAGGAAGGAGAAAGTGAGAGAAAAAGGAATAAAAAGACATACTGAGTTTTCATTTACCAGATTCTCCCACTAGCTCTGTCCTGACACAAGCCAGCAGACTCTGTGGCCCCAGGGAGCCACCCTCCGCCACTCTGGAACTTGGGCGACCCAGTTCCAGCTGCTAACAGTCAGCCTTTGGGAGCCAGTAGATGATGAATCACCCAGCCCTCAGGACCCTGGAAACACCCTCCTTAGTACTCTCCTGGGAGACAAAGCCTTCCTCAGTGCCTTTCGTCCCTGCCAGGAATGTGATTCTCTGTCTTTGGGGGTTGCTGGTGAGGGGAGTGAGTGAACGGTTGTGGTTGGGTTATTTATTGCCCTGGCTGTAGAGCAGCAGCTGTGTATTCTTGGGGAGATACTCCTCTGGCCATAGGAGGCCATGGCCATGCTGACTTCTTGCCGTGTTTGTCCTGAGCTCAGAGCAGCTGTGGGTCTGTGGGAAAGGGCTTCTCAGGATGAGGGCACAGCTCATCTCTTTCCAGTTCACTCCATCTCAGCACAGGAACAACAGCAGTGGAGAACCCTTCTGCCAAGGAAAGAGGGAGCCGATGGACTGCATTGGCCTGGGGCCAGGACAGATCTGAGCAGAGCATGGTGTCAGTCAAAATTTGCCCCTAGCCCAGGTCCTGAAGACCCCTGGCCGGATTCTGGGAGTGGGAAGGCTGTGAGGAGAAATAGAGAGTGCCGTGTTCACAAAAACTCTGCAATACATGGAGCTCATGCACCCACATGTAGGCTGGTGTGGGGAAGTGGGGCATTTCCTTTTCCTCTGCAGGGAGTAGGGCGTGGGCTGAGGTAACATAGCACCATCTTGGCAAGAGGAGAACTGAAGCTGACCCCTGTGTCCCATGGAGATGCCCAAGGGAGGTCAGGGTGCCCAGGAGGACAAAGATGTGTGGACACCTGAGGTTATGGCTTGTGCCAACCTTTATGGAGGGGAATGTGGCTTTTACTCCAAGCCCTTTATATTGCAGGATGTTCTTGTTTCATTCAGGAATGACTAAAGTGATGTAACTCTGCTCATAAAAGATATACAAACAAAAGGCATCCAGATTGGAAAGGAAGAAGAAAAACTGTCTATTTTCAGACGACATAATCTCGTATGTAGACAATCTGAATATACACACAGAAAAGCTATTAAATGAATTCAGCAAGGGTGAAGGATACCAGATTAATATACAGAAGTAAATTGTATTTCTATATATTAACAATGAACAATCCAAAATTGAAATTAAGAAAACAATTCCATTTTCAAAATTGGAATTAAGAAAACAAAATCATAAAAAGAAATTATATATATAAAAATCTAACAAAAAATACAAAATTCGTACACTGAACACTGAAAACATCATTGGAAGACATTATAGAAAACCCAAATGATGGAAAAGCATCATGTGTTCATGGAATTGAAGGCTCGATATTGTTAAGATGACAAAACTTCCCAAATTGTCTATTAAAATGTAGGTGCTTTTTTAAAGCAGAAATTGACAAGCTGATTCTAAAATTCACATGGAAATTCAAAGAACCCAGAATAGCCAAAACAATTTTGAACAGGAAAAACAAAGTTGGAGGACTCACGATTCCCAATTTCAAAACTTACCACAAAGTGATCAAGACTGTTTGGTACTGACATAAAGATAGGCATATTGTTCAGTGGAATAGACTTGAGATTCCAGAAATAAATCCATAGAACTGATTTTCAACAAAGGTGCCAATATAATTTGATGAAGAAAAAATTTTCTTTTCAATACATGGTGTTGGAACAATTGGATATCACATACAAAAAAAACCTAAATTGGGACTCTATGCAAAAATTAACTTAAAATGACTCAAAGACCTAAGAGCAAGAGCTAAAACTACAAAACTTTTAGAAGAAAGCATATGTATAAATCTCAGTGGCCTTGGATCAGACAATGGTTTCCTAGATATGACCCCAAAAGTATTAGCAGCAACAACAAAAAAGTAGATACAGTAGATTCCATCTAAATCAAAAACTTCTGTGTTTTTAGGACACTATCAACAAGGTAAAAAGACAACTCACAAAATGGGAGAACATATTTGCAAATTATACATCTGATAAAGGTCAAATCTCCAGAATATATAAAGAATTCTTACAACTCAACAATACAAAGACAAATAGCCCAGTTAAAAAATGGGCTAAGGACTTAAATAGAAATTTTTCTAGAGAAGAGATGCAAATGGCCAATAAGCACATGAAACTCTGCTCAACATCATTCATCATTAAGGAAATGCAAGCTTATACCACAATGAGATACCACCTCATACCCCCTAGGATGGCTGTAACAAAAAAGACAGACAATAACTAGTGTTGATGAAGATGTGGAGAAATTGAGAAACTCATTCATTGCTGGTGGGAATATAAAATGGTGAAGCTTGGAAAACAGCCTGGTAATTCCTTAAAAAGTTCAGTGTACAGCTACCATATGACCCCGAAATTCCACTCTTAGGCATACATACAAGAGAATTGAAAACAAATATCCACCATACAAAACCTTGTACATGCATATTCATAGCAGCATTATTCATGACAGCCCAAACTGGAAACAACCTGAATGTCTATCAATTGATGGATATATAGAAAAGTAGTACATCCATAAAATGGAGCTATAAAATTCAGCTATAAAAGGAATAAAGTACTGATACATGCTCCAACATAAATGAACCTTGAAAACACTGTGCTAAGTGAAAGAAGCCCGACACAAAAGTGTCTTGTATGATTCCATTCACATGAAACATTCAGAATAGACAAATCTATATAGAGACAAAATAGATTAGTGGTTTCCAGGGAATTAGGGTTGGGGGTAAGTATTGGTGAGTGACTGCTAGTGCGCACGTGTTTCGTTTCAGAGTGATAAAAACATTCTGCAATTAGATAGTGGTGCTGGTTCTACAACTTTGAGACTATATTAGATCTCATGCACTTTAAAAGGGTAAATTTTATGGTGTGTGAATTATATCTCAGTTAAATGAAAAAGAGTTCCAAGAAAAGGAAGGTGGAAATATTTTAAGGAAAGACTCAGAACTTAAACTTGAGCCAAATTCTTTTCTGACACGGGTGGAAAACTAACCCAATCATATTAGATTAATTTTTAAACAAAAATAATATTAATAAGTGACATATCCTTAAGAAAATTAAACATCTTTATCAGCACAATGTGCTGTCTATCAAACGGGTAAAGGCAAGACTGTAACTATCTCTTTCATAACTATTTTTAGAAAGAGATTAGACACTTCTTTGTCATTTAGGACAGAAATACATAAAGCCAGGGATATATCTTTGGGTCCTGGATTCTATATTGGAAACAAGCTTTTTGTTTGTTTTTTTTTCTTCTATGTTTATTAATGAAATTAATGCTAATTGTAGAAAGTTAAAAAAGCATATAATATGAAAGGAAGTAGAAGATAAATCACTCATAATTGCACTACCCTGAGATAATAATTGTTAATATGATGGTAAATTTACTCCCAGTATTTTTCTATTCCTTTTTTTCCCTTTATATAGTTGAGGTTATATTGAATATGGAATTAATGTTCTGCTTACCTAGCTTAATAACATACCATAAAATTTTTCTAGGTATTTAAAAATTTGTTGTAACTATTATTTAACAGTCTGCATGCTATGTTACCTGGGAGATAGATATTAACATTATTCTGATTATTTATTACTGCATAACAAAATGTAGTATCTTAAAAGAAAAAAATCTGCCATAGTTTTGTGAATGATTGCATTCAGCTGGGTGGGTTCTTCCATGTGGTTGCTTAGATGGTGGCTGGGGCTGGTGTCATCTGATGGTTCAACAGGGTTGGGTGCTGAAGGAGGTTCATTCTCATGTCTGATATCTCAGTGGTGCTAGCTTGAACAGCTGAAGGATGGCCAGGCATCATCCTCTCTCCTTTCAGCCTTTCATGTGGTGCTTGGGCTTCCTCACATCATGGCTGTCTCAGGATAGTCAGACATTGGATATGGCAGCTGGTTTCTCCCAGAATACACCTTCTAAGACATTGAGGCAGATGCTCCAATTCTCCTTATGACCTAGACTGAAAGTCACAGAAATCACTTCAGCCTCACTCGATTGGTTACACAGGACTGGTCAAGGTTCACTTGGGAGATGAATGCACAAGAACACAAATACAACAAAGCATGAATCATTGATGGATTGCCCTTGAGTACTACCTGCCAGGTAAATTTAGTTTATTACCTTTATTTTTCTGTTATTAATATGCTGCAACAAAATATTTCTGTGTAAATGTCAGTTTATATTTCTGTTTAGAAACACACTTATTTATAGGATTGTGATCTACCCATAAATTAATTCATCAGAAATTTACTATCGACTATATCTCAGGCAGTGTATAGGCACTAGGGATATGAAGATAAAGATGAATGAGATGCAGTTCCGGTTCTCAATGGGCTCACAGTCTAGACAGAGACATGTACATTTATTTTAACAAAAACTATGCTCCCCAAGGCTGGGGACCACACATCTCTGGTTTACTGTGGAACCCTGTGTCTAACAAAGCATCAGCCAGTACCTCCTCAGTATTTACTAAAAAAATTAATATGACAAAGTAGTAGGTGTTTGTACAAAGCTGTGGGGGCCCAGATGGAAGCCTGAGGAATCTTCCCAGAGAAGAGAAATGTCATAAAGTCTTTGAAGTAGAGCAGAAGTTCAGTGGAGAAACCAGGGGGTAGTGTCCCTTGTGGAGGAAATAGCAATGACACAATTTCCCCCATATTTTTATTATCCTTTACATTTTCTCCTTTGTTGACTATTTATATTTAATTTTTGTGTGAGTATGGGTGTGTGTGTTTCTTTTGGATATTAGGGTGTAATGAATTTTGTTTGAAATTTCTTTACATAATTAGTGCCTTTTTGATATATGAATAGCAAATTTTTTTTCAAAAAATTTTTTGGTACTTTATTTATAATATATAAAGATGTTTAAAGTTCTTATGACATCCATTCTATCATTTTTTCCCTGTTTGGATTAATTTTATTGTTTTGTGGTTAGCACATCCTTCACCCACTTGAAAATAGTCACTTTTAGCAAATTTTAGATTGAATGCTTGAACCTGTTGGAAATTTATTTTGCAAAAAGATATAAAAACCTATTTTTTGGTATTAAAAATTAAAAGTCATTTTCCTAACATAATTTATCCCATGCTTCATTATGTCTCCTTTATCATGTGGAACATATCATAAGGTATGCAATAATGCATAACACATGCAAATTCATATATATATATATATAAACTCTTATATATATAATATATATTAATAATCTTTGCCCATTATTCAATTCTATTATTAAAACTTGATATAATGAAAGAAGGGTCTGAGGCTTCTCTTTTTCACTTTTAAATCCCTTTTACATGAAAGGCTCAAACAATGGGACTTGCACTGTGATGCTAAGACAACCTCACACGTGAGACCTGTTTGAGAGCCCCTCCTTCACTCCGGTCCTATAAAAACAATCACAACACTGGCAGATGCAGATTTATGTTCCCATCCCTCGACAACCCATCTTTCCTGAGGTGATTTATAGAAGAAGAATGAGGCTGGAGGTTCTCAGCTCAGCTCTCGTCTCCAACTCCAGGATTGTGCTCCAGGGAGAGCCAGAATTAGAGAAGGAGTATTTTTCCAGAGACAGCTAGCTCTAATGTTCACTTTAAAAATAACTTACTAAATGCTAGAAGGGGCTGAAGCTAATTAGGGACAGCATGCAGAAGCCCTGGGCTGCATTCTGAGCTGGGAGCCTGTGCAAAGACACGCAGCTTTCAGCGATATGGCATTGTCATGGTTCTACCACAAATAGTATTCCCGGAATCAAGGCTGAAGTTCCTAGAAATCAGCGGTTTGGGGCAGACTTCCTTCTTGCTCCAAATAACCGTGATGGGTTATAGCTGCCTGTGGTCAAGTTGCACAAGGATGCAGGGCCACGAGGTGGGGGTGGGGTGAGGGACAGATGCTGTCATCCAAGGGGCGGAAGGGATAGTGCCAAGCATGGCTGCTGGCCAGGTAAGCCATGGGGGTGGAGGCAGGCTCTGCAAAGGTGAGTGTTATGTTTCCTTTGCCCCCACCTCCGGCAGCTGTTTGCCCTAACTGGGTCAGGCGTGGCATTAGGCACGCCAGGACCTTGGCAACACCACAAGAGCAATGACTGGACCTGGAAGGAGGAAGGAGACTGACTTCCTTAGAGAATGAGCCCCGGCCAAAGGGAGCCCAGAGCATGGAGATGCACAAGTATCTCTCTTTGGAAATTGGAGGGTTGGATGAGGGGATTACTGGGCAACTGCAATGTGCAAGATTCTGTGGTGGACACAGCCCGTCCAGGAGGCATGGGTATGACAAACATGTCATGGTTTAGGAAATGAGGCTCAGAGAAGTGAGTTTACTAGGCCAACAGGAGGAGAGAGGTGAAGGCTGTTCTCTCCTCCCAGATGTCTGACACCGGGGCCAGAAAGCTGCCTTATCTGGATCTGCCACCTCCACCAGTGGACTCCTGGGCAGGTCTGCACCCCACTCTGATCTCAGATGCTCTGCACCAATGCTTACTTTTACTGTTTGATCTTAGCAGGTAACACTTCTCTTTGCCACAGACACCTGCATACTTTGCAGTTTCATTGTAAGGATGAAATGAGCAGCCGAAGGGCTTTGCATCATGAATGACCCATGAGAAGGAGTCTCTAAGTGGGAGGCATTCTCTTGCTGCTCTGGCTATTCCTGATGACCATAAACAAATCTGAGTGGGCCTTCCAGACACTGACGCCTGATTCTGGAACCTGGAATCTGCTTCTGTGACCCCTGGACCCTCTTGCTTGAGTGAGCCTGCCCCCTGCTACTGGCTGTTGGGCCCATTGGGGTGCCCTGTGGCCACACTCACCCAGGGGTTAGGACAAGCACCAAAGACCCATGAAGTTGCAGGGGATTCTGCAGAACCACAGTGGGGTAGGTGGCAGAGGGACAAGAATGGAAGACATTGGCCACCCTGTCCAGAAGTAAGAAACTGCTGAAAAGCAGCTCTACTGTGGAATTTCTGAAATGTACACTGTTCTTGGTCTCCTTAGGGAAAGGCTGGAGGAAATGAATTTCCAAATACCATTTGCAAAAATGCTTAAGATAATGGGCTGGATGCAACATTTCTGGCTATAATATGTGTTAACTGGTGTTGGCCTATTTAAAAAATTTTGTTTTTAATTATTATGGACACATACTCATTGTACATATTTATGAAGTACATGTGATATTTTGAAACAAGCATACAATGTGTAATGATCAAATCAGACTAATTGGGGTATCCATCAGCTCAAGCATTTATCATTTCTTTGTGTTAGGGACATGCCAATTCTACTCTTTTAGTTATTTTGAAATACACCATAAATTATTGTTAACTATCATCACCCTATTGCGCTACTAAACACTAGATCATATTCCTTCTATCTAAGTGTGTTTTTGTACCATTAACCATCCTCTCTTTTTCCGCCCCTTCCCCACTACCCTTTCTAGCCTCTGGTAACCATCATTCTACTCTCCGTCTCCGTGAGTTCAATATTTTTTTAGCTCCCGCATATTAGTGAGAACATGTCATATTTGTCTTTCTGTGTCTGGCTTATTTCACTTAACATAATGACCTCCAGTTCCAACCATGTTATTGAAAATGACAGAATTTCATTCTTTTTTATTGCTGAATAATATTCTTTTATGTATATATATCGCATTTTCTTTATCCATTCATCCATTGATAGTACTTTCGTTGATTCTCTATCTTAGCTATTGTGAATAGTGCTGCAATAAACATGGGCGTGCAGATAACTCTTTGACATATTGGTTTCCTTTCTTTTGGATATGCACCCAGCAATGGAATTACTGGGTCATATGGTAGTTCTATTTTCAGTTTTTTGAGGACTCTCCATACTGTTCCCCATAGTAGTTATATTAATTTACATTCCCACCAACAGTGTATGAGGGTTCCCCTTTCTCCACATCCTCACTAGCATTCATTATTGCCTGACTTTTGGATAAAAGCCAACCTAACTGAGGTTATATGATAGCTGATTGTAGTTTTAATTTGCATTTCTGTGATGATTAGTGATGTTGAGCATTTTTCCATATACCTGTTGGCCATTTGTATGTCTTCTTTTGAGAAATGTCTATTTGGATCTTTTGCCCATTTTTAAATCAGATTATTTGCTTCTTTCCAATTGAGTTGTTTGAGCTCCTTATATACTCTAGTTATTAATCTCTTGCCAGATGTGTAGTTTGCAAATATTTTTTCCCATTTTGTGGGTTGCCTCTTCCCTTTGTTGATTGTTTCCTTTGCTGTGCAGAAGCTTCTTAGCTTGATGCAATCCCATTTGTCCATGCTTGCTTTGGGTGCCTGTGCTTTTGAGGTCTTACTCAACTTTGCCCAGACCAATGTCCTGGAGTGTTTCCCCAATATTTTCTTCTAGTAGTTTCATAGTTTCAAGTCTTAGATTTAAGTCTTTAATACATTTTTATTTGATTTTTGCATATGGCAAGAAATAGGGGTCTAATTTCACTCTCCTGCATATAGACATTGTTTCCCCAGCAACTGGTGTTGGTCTTCAAGAATGCTGCAAATTTCAGTTAACACACATTGAAAGGTTTCCCCAGAATGTTTCCTGAGTCAAAATTAATTTGTTCATTTGGGAAAAGGGACCTTATCATTTTTGTTTTATTTTTATTCATGTCCAACAGGTGAGAAACTCAAACTGAGAAGTTTTACTTGACAGACTATCTCTCATGTGATGATCACTATATCATCTGGTGCCCATTTAATGGGTGCCTTTTGGCTAGAGTTTGTGGTTAGGGATAAATTTTTTTCTTTGGGTTCTTAGTTTGGAATGTTATAATAGAAAACTAAAGAAAACATGAAAACAGAAAATAAACACTTCTAAAAGATAATCCCGAAGAAGATAAAAAGGAAGGAGGAGGCCAGAACTGTAGGAAAGGCCAGCGGTTTGGAATTGGCCAAGGAAAAGAAGTCATGGAAGAAGGCAAAGAACCAGGAAACACCGGTGGCCAGGAGGAGTTCCAAGAGGGATTCTCCCAAAGGACCTCCCAGACCAGACTGAGTGTGGCACCTGCTCAGCGGAGGTGCTGGATGTGCTTGTGGAATTGAACTCAGACTGAGTTGGCAGACAATAAATACTATGACTTTGCGTTTGGCACTAGTTATGGGCTGAATCGTGTACTCCCCAAATTCGTATGTTGGAGTCCCAACCACCAGGACATCAGAATATGACCGGATTTGGAGATGGGGTCTATTAAAGAATAACTACTCTCTAATTACTCTTTTATCAGACACATAGAGGGATGACCACGTGAGGACACAGGGAGAAGACGGACATCTGCAAGCCAAGGAGAAAGGCCTCAGGAGAAACCAACCCTGCTGACTGCTTGATCTTGGACTTCTCAATCTCCGAAACTGTCAGAGAATGATTATCTGTTGTAGCCGCCCAGCCTGTGGGATTTTGTTCTGGCGGTCCCAGCTGACTGAGACGGTGATATAAGGTCATTAATCATCTTTGAGAGAGATCAACTTTGACAGGGTCTGGGGAGGGACAACCAGGTTATAGGGAATTAATCCTTATCTCAGGTTTTTTAGTGAAAGTTAGAACTTGAGTAAGAGAGTTCTCTTCTTGGATATTTTGTCTCACGATCTCTCTTTTAATCCCATAGAACATTCTTGGCACATTTTTGCTGTCATTCAGCCCCTCGCGAGGCACTCGATCCAGACCTAAGTTCCAAGACGGGCTTGCAGGCTCTGGGGACGTGCTACAGAATGGCGAGGTGCCTCTGCAACCGTGGCGGGGTCTACTCGGGGTTCTGGAGACTCCGCAGGCCTCCTGCGTGGTCTGCCCGGAGTTCGGGGGCCCCCTCCACTGCGCAGCCTCACTCATTGCGGGCCCGTAAGTCCCTGTGGCTCTTGGTGAGTAACCGGGAAGCCCTCGGAGTTGCACGAGAAGCTCTTGGCCTGGGTCTGACTCCTGGGGCGGCACCGCTTTCCGGCGCCCCGAAGGTCTGCGATGTCTGGGACAGCAGCCCTGGGAGAGTCAACACCCAGGGGGGTGGGGGCTCTTGTGGGGATGGATGGGGGCAGGGGACCAGCGGGAGGGAAGAGAGGCCTTTAGACCGGAGGCCTTGAACTTTCTATACCCGCGAAGGGGCTCGCTGCGCGGAGGCCGGGCGGGCGCGGGGACCGCGCTGTCCAGCTGCCTCCCGTTCCCTTCTCAGCAACGCCGCACGTCCGGGCACTTCTGCTCTGGTCTCTTCACTGGGCAGGGGCTTTGTATCCACACTTTTTTTCCTGTTTGCATGAGGCCCCATCTCTGTGACTTGAGGAGAACACGATGTGTAAAGTAGAGACAGAATTTAAGCCGTAAAACATGGAAGAATAAGAATGCAGTTCACGTTAGCTCGTGTGCCAAAATTCTTACCTGCCCAGGCTCCAGTCAAATTCAAGTTCGAGCTTTCACGTGAGAGAGGCAGACAGGCAGACATGTGAATCTACGTAGTAAAAAGAAATGTTGATAAAATATTAGAAGTTGGAGAAAAATTATTAAAGCAAAAGTGCCTTTAGAATTGAGTAGAAAACGTGGATACACTAAAATAAATGACAAAAAGGAGGAATAGTTAAAGCACAAAATCTAAGAGAGAATTAGCTAGATAAACATCTCCACAAAAGCAGGGAAGGATGATCTAGTGAGATGGAAAATTGATCCGGACACAAATCATGCAAGAGACAGAATTGGATGGTAGAGGAAAGAGAAAAATACCTGCGAGGCTGAACAAGAGCTCTATGAATGGAGAGAACTGTAAACAAAGGCTAATAAATATGAAAAGACCTTTTGTCATAATAGATAGTTTGAAAAAAAGGACAAGTAAAAACAATGAACTTGGAGATTAGCACAGATGGCAAAAGGGAAAGCGACTAGAAACACCATAAATCAGAAGCTCAGAATATGCTAAACATGGCAACGCTACAAAGGGTTGACTGTTCTTAAAGCAGAATAAATATATCCTCAAGGATTTGGAAACAAAAACAAACAAATTGAAAGAAAAAACCCCCAAGTTGAAAGCCAGCAAGAGGAGAGTGTCCTCAGCTGGATCCCTGCACTGGGACGGACAGCTGCTCAGAGCCTGGCGCAGAGCAGGGGACAGCCCTGCCCAGGTCTTGACCCCAAGGTTCCCCCTGGCACATGACGCTACCTCAGGTAGTGCCTGCGGTTGTCAGAAAACTGAAAGAAAAAGGAGTTCACTTGAGCAGAACACTTGCAGCTCCGTTTTGCACTGTCCTCTTAGCACAGGGACTGTGATAGTTAATGTCTTATGTCAACTTGGCCGGACCACGGCACCCGGATGTTTGCTCAAACACTGGTCTAGATGTTGCCATGAAGGCAACATGAAGGTATTTTTTAGATGTGATTAAATTTAAATCCATGGATCTTCAGTAAAGCATATGACCAGCCCATGATCGGGTGGGCCTCCTCCACTCGGAGGCCTTCAGAGGAAAGACTGAGCTTTCCCAAAGAAGAAGAAATTCTGCTTCAAGACTGTAAGATAAAAACCCTGCCTGTGTTTCTTGCCTAACAGGCCTCCCCTGTGGATTTCAGACTCAGGACCACATCAGCTCTTACCTGAACTTCCACCCTGCGGGCCAGCCCTAGAGACTTCAGACTAGCCGGCTCCCACGATTGTGTGAGCCAGTTCCTTAAAGTAAATTAATCTCCCTGTGCATCCTTTCTTCCCCACCCGGCCCTCTCACTCTCTGAAAATGAGGCTTGTGGAGCTTCAGAAGGTGCCAAGGCCCCATCAGTCGTGGTAGGTGCAGCCAGGCCGTGAGTCCTGGGGTCCCAGCGATGAGACCTGTGTTGGTAAGCACTTCCTGAGCAGTCTGCAAGCCTGATTGTGGATCTTGGTTCAGGACCTGCAAGCTTAAGAACTCCTCCCCATCTGAGCTGCTCTTTTCTTACCTGTAAAACGGGGATGCCAGCATTCCTGGCTCCCAGGGAATTTGTGAATATTACAAATACTCTGCTTGACACGTGTGCCGAATGCCTAAAAGGCTCTCAGTGGCAGGTGCTGAGTCTTGCAGCTTTGGATTCTTTTCCCAACATAGTGTAACAAGATGATGTCATGAGAAGTTAAAGTAGCAGGGCACACCAACTCAAGTTATATTTTCATTGTTCCTTTAGAAGAATCACTCTGGCCATGCTTGGTGACATCTGAGACCTACTATCCCGTTTTGTTTTTTTTTTTTTGTCCTGAGGAGTAATTCCAGTGGAGAGATCTCCATTTTCCAGGTCTATAAGATCCTTTGAAGAAACCCAAAACATGGACTCACAGAAAGCTTTGGTGGTTTTCAAGTAAGAGGAGGTGTAGCCAGGAGCTTTGTACATGATGGGTTTCCCCGGATGGGATTGGAAATGTGGTAGTAGGTTCCACGAGTCCTGGAGTTTGAGCTGGACAGAGCCAAGATGATGCCTGTGGCCTCTGTCACAAGCGTGTTACTCTAGGAGTAGTAACAGCACACACAATTTGGAAAGAGAGAGTCTTCCCTAAGCCTACCGAGGGCAACAGTGTTTGACCTAGGGTGAGGGAGGGGCTTTGAACAGCACATTTGACATCTGGAGTTGCTGTGGTCATGAGAGAAGGCCCCCCCGTAGTCCAGAAGCAACTGAGCCCAAGGGTTCTCATGTCACCCAGAGGAAATCACAAGGAAGAAAAGGGTGTTCTTGCCAACCTTGGAAAAGGGGAGCTCATTTTCCCTTGGAAAATGGGATTATTTTAGAGTAATAGCGATGAGGTGCACATGAGCAGGTATCTCCTGGCCCCAGACACTGGCCACAGACTTTAAGTTCTTCTCCCCTAGTGTCCTAGTAGCGGCGATTGCCAATGTAATCTCCCACACTGATCTTGTGCTTGCTGATGAATGTAGGGAAACGTGGCTTCCAAATACACTTGTTTTGAAGATCAGGGGACCAGGCTGGGGGCAGAATCCTGGGGGACTGGCAGATCCTTCCAAAGTGTGGGAGAATAGGTAAGGTAAATCCAAGCCAGAGGCCTGGAGAGGCAGCTGCAGATGTTGGACTGGACTCGAGCCGCAAGCCAAGCTCAACCTGGCACCAGTAGGGCTGGGCACCGGAGGACCATGAAACCAACTGCAGGGGGAGGAAGCATGGGGTGTTTGCAGGTCACCCTTATGGACAGGTGGGCGTGTGGTCAGGAGCGTGTCAGGCTGGGTTTAGGCGGAGTTCGGAGATGCACAGGCATCAAATTCTCAATGTTGAGGGTTTCTGTGCAAAGCTAACTAGAATTTAGAAGGAATCTACAATCTGTAACCACATGGCAGGATGTATTTTAGAACTTTTTTTTTCATTTAACAGTGTTGCTATTAAATCAACATAATTACTATTTTAAAATATCCCTTTTCTTCCAAGTGAATATTAAATGGAGGCCATTCTGTAACCCAAAGAATCAAGTTGCAAAATATGTGAAAAGTCGGCTTTGTTCTGAAACTAAAACCACAAATTAAAATGATAAGAAAAGAAGTGTTAGAGAAATGTTTGACACTCGGCATGCTCGTGTCAGCAGGGACTCAGCCAAATAAAAATTTAACTCGTTCGTGTTTGTGGTAGACATCCCTGATGCTCACTTACTACTTATACTCTTTTCTCCACTCCTTGATAGCACTTGGAAGGCTCCCATTCCCAGCCCTCTTGGAGGTGGATGGTGTCATGTCACTGTCTCTAGCCACCAGGCTGTGAGTGGAATCCTCAGGTGTCACTTCTGGCCTGTGGCAATGAAGAGCTCTTACCTGCTGTGGCAGCCACTGGAGTGCCTATTGGGATGACAGACTCATTCTTTGGAAGGTGCCTGGATCTCAGAGTTTCTGCCTGGACAGTGGCTACGGTGTGCCACCAGGACACTCCTGCACTTTTACGGAAGTGAATTTTTGTTGTATGAAGCCACAGAGATATTGGGGAGCCTTTGTTATCAAGCGCAAACTAGCCTATCTTGACCAATGCAGTTTGATGAAATGTCAGGGGTGTATGTAACAATCACTGCTCACTACTTAATTGAAATTCATTCTGTTTGCATTCTTATTCGTTATCTCTTCTTTATTGAATAGACTCCTTAGTGAGACATTCAAAGTGCTTTGTACTTTATTCCCAACCTGCTTATTTTTTTTGTCACTCCCAACACTAATGCTTCCTAACCCAACTCTGCCACACACCCTCTCCGTACTGACACATGCACCTGGTCACTCTTTGGATGCTGCCTGGGCTTTTCTCCTCCCCTATGCACCTTTGCTCTTGTTGTGCCTGGTGCTTAGAATTCTGTCAGTACTTGCTACAGTCTTTACTGTGTTTACTGAAAAACCATTCCACCTTCAAAGCCAAGTTTAAACATCTGTTCTTCTTTGAAGCTCCCCACCACGCTCAGTATTGATTTTTCAGCTCTTCATGCTCTCTGAGCTATCAAGTTACACTTCCGTTCTGGGATTGATCATACTCCATGACAGCTGGTTAATGGTCTGTTTCTCTTTTCCACTCTACAGTGTGTTCTGCAAATAAAATAGGAATACTAATAAGTGTAGCATCATGCCTGATCCATGAGGCATTTAATGGTAGTTAGATTTAAAGATTTTCTTTTCTAAAAGTTTTAATAAGCTATAGAAGAGAGGTAGTCATGGTTTTTATCATTATTTTTAGACATCCTTTCTACCCTCGGATATCTCAAATCAGGTCTTGGAGTTAAAGCTGAGTCAATTGCAAAGTTTAGTTGTGCAATCTTGAGCAAGTTAGCTTCTACGAACTTCAGTATTTTAATCCACAAAATGGGGAAAATAATACCAACTTCATAGTATCATTGTAAAGGTTAAATATTCCAACATGGTACCTGGCACATACATTTGTTAAATTGTTATTTTCAATATATTTGACTATGATGTTGAATATGGTTTGTCTGATTGTTAAGCCCTGAAGTGTCGTGGTTCTGGTTCCTCTCCAGCCTGTGAGAGTTGATCTGGTGCGAACCTAGTCTGGAGGTGACAAAAGGGGACCTTGTATGCTGGGGGGTGAAGGAGCCCTACTGGGTCAGAGCAGACATAAACCTCTTGGAGTGACAAGTTCCTAACCCCCAGATGCCAGAATCTGGAATGACAAGTTAAGTTGTCCTCTGGGTGCTACTGAAATTCTGGACTGCCAAGTTGTTCCTGGGACAATGTACGGAGTTCAGAAGTCAGAGCTGTCTCCTCTGTCTCTTCCTCTGGGCCAAGTGTACAACGTGGGATGGGGCAGTGACTGCTCCTCCAGGCCCCCCATGTGTGTGATTTGTTTCAGGGTGGATTGGGTGGGAGTGGCTGGGGAAGGGGAAGGACACTTTTCTTTCCCCCTACCTTCTAGAACACAGATAGACATCCAGGAGCAGTTATTGCCCTGTGAGCAGCAGCTCTGCTCTTGGGAGTTCTTTCCTCCTTGGAGTCACTGAGAGGACCTTGCCAGGGAGCCAGCAGGGCCCGCTGCCTTCCACATGGGTTTTGGCCCTAGCTAGGACTAGTTGATATCCCTACTCATTTACTAGCCCTGTGATCTTAACCTCTCTTCAGCCTCAGTTTTCTAGATTGTAATGTGAGGATAATACCACCTACTTTGCAGGGTAGACATACAAATCCAACCAAATAATTTAGAACGTGCCTAACGCAAACCTGAGGGTTGGAGAGGCTGAAACCTCGTGGCCACTGGATCAGCGCTGCGCCTCCTCCTGGGTGTGCTGCTGCTCAGCAGCCCGTGTGCACGGTCCTGGGGCCAGCAGGGGATGACAGGGGGCTGCTTCTCTTCTCCCTCAAGGCGGACAACATGGGCGGAGCACTTCAGTGAACTTTTCTCTTATCTTGACAGCTTCCTTATTCATTACTAAAGGCTAATTAAATACAAGGTCCCACACAGTGTTCGGTGATTACAAGCTCAAACTGGTGCCATTACTCTTCCATTCCCCATGAGTGTTCCTAAGCTCAAACAGAACTGTAACGTATACTGTCAGCGGGGCTACCAACTCCGTCTGTGATGGTTACTTTTATGTGTCAGCCTGGGAACTCTGGTGCCCAGGTGTTTCAAGATTCGTCTAGATGTTGCTGTGAAGATATTTTTTAGATGAGATTAACATTGAAATCAGTATACTTCGAGGAAAGCAGATGACCCTCCAAAATGTGGATGGGCACCATCCCATCAGTGGAAGGCCTCACAAGAAAAGGCCGTGGTACTCTGAGGAGAAGGAACTCTGCCTACAGACTGAAACATAGATGTCTTGCCTCAGTTTCCAGCTTGTCACCCTGCAGAATTTAGACTCAAGACTGCAACATCTCTTACCTGAATTTTCAGCCAGCTGGCCTGCCCTATAGACTTTAGACTTGTCAGCCCCATATCATGGGAGATGATTTCTCAAAATAACTCTCTCTCTCTCTCCCACACACACATACATCCTGTTGATTCTCTTCCTCTGGAGAACCCTGACTAACACACCATCTCTGCCTTATGTTTTTTCTTATAGCTGCCAGTTGCCATTTATTTGTTTTTGGCTTTTTTTTCCATAAAAAATGAGTCATTTCCTGATATCACATGTGGCCTGGACGTGGCTGTTTGCCTATCCAGCAAGGATTCATGCTTTGCCCTTCTTTGCAACACCCCAATTTCCTTCAGGTGAGCACTGCTCCACCACCAGCCCATGGCTCAGGAAAGCTGGGTCAGTTTCTGTCTTGCATATGGAGTGGAGTGTAAAGGAGCACGTGCTGTTGACTATCTGAGACTGTGGAAATTTCACCTGAGGATGAAGGTGACAAGAAGAGAAGGGCAGGGATAAGGAGTCTGCAGATATATGGAGCCAGAGTCTGAACCAAACATCTTCTCCCAGCATGGCCATACTCATCCTGCCTTTGGATTTCTGATGATGTGAAATGATAAGCCCATCTGAATCAGGTTTTCTGTTATTTATGGCCCAAAGTATCCCAACTGATACAACATGTAAAACCTGGGCCTATCGAGGGCCTAGATGTGTGCATATGTTTACTGCTCCATTCTCCCTTCAGTCATGTCTCCTTCCCTCCTTGTCCAGACTCATTCTGTCTTCTGCATGTTGTTGCATGCATTAGTAGTCTATTCTTTCATTGCTGAATAGTATTTCATTGTATGGATACCCTACTATTTGCGTATACATTTACCTGTTGATGGACATTTGGGCTGTTTTCAAATTTGAACTTTTATACATAAAGCTACTGTGAACATTCAAGTTCAAATCTTTGTATAAACATATGTTTTTATTTCTGTCTAATAAAACATATAGGATTGAAATTGCTGGTCAGATGTGTTTTCTAATGTGGCTCTGCCATTTTGCCTCTTAATAGCAATACATGAGATTTCAATTGCTCCATATCCTCACCAGCCCTCAGTATTGTCAGTCTTTTTAATTTGAGACATGCCAGAGGGTATGGATTTAATTTGCATTTCCCTAAAGGTTAATGACATTTGCTTAAAAGCCATTTGTATGTCTTGTTTCATGAAATGTCCATTCAAATCTTTTGCCTATATAAACCAAAAATAAAATCCTAAACCCCCAAATGACTGAATGGACCCCCTCTTGGCCAAGGGGATTCCAGAGAAACCTGAAAAACTGAGTTCCTGGCCATGACAGAATGGGAGGTCAGACATACTTCATTATACCCCCTCCCTTTCAGACACAACAACTGACTAGCATTAATATTAAAATAGAGATCATAAAAATGACAGAATGGACTCTTTGCAGCAAGAAGATACCAAATTATAAACAGGACCTAAGGCCATGTCAGGCAAGGGTTAAGTCATGCACCCCTACACTTAAAGAATAAACCACATGCTAATTGCCAAAAGGTTTTCCTTTTTCTCTAGCAGCTAAACAAGCACTGGCCTCGAAATAATCCATGTTAAAACAATTTGCAGCTTCACTTCCAGATGCTGACCCCCACCCCAGTTCTATAAAACATAACTACAGCTTTGATTGGACAAGAGACTGATTTCAGTAACTTGCTCCTGCTTAATAGACCACTGACCATGGACTGGTTCTGGCTGGTTTTATGTAGGCTGCGTACTTCAGTGCCTTTGTGTCCTGAAAAGACCTTTTGATGTATAGGGCCTAACTGTAATACATTTAAATGTCAAGACTCCACCCCAAATTGAACATGGGTCACATGTAACATGTATGTTTATTCAGTACACATGCATCAGGACCACCTTCATAAATATTCATAGCTTCTTCTGTAACCTGCTGAATATGTATACTTGGCACACCTGTTCAGCTCAAATTCCTGTCTTACCGCTCCTTCCCTCAAAGTGCCTGTCTCTGGCCTTTGCTGGAGGCTGTGCTTCCCACCCTGTCAGAATGCCCACCTTGCAGGTTGTAACCCAGTATAAAAAATAAAGCTCTCCTTTTCTAAATTTATAGATCTCGTGATTTTTAAGTTAACACCCTTTTCTTTAAATCAGGTTGTTGTCTTATTATTGATACTCCTTTTTTTAATATTTGGAAGAGAAGTTTTCTATCAGATATATTTTGCAAACATTTGCTTGTGTTCTGTGACTTGATTTTTAAATAATTCAGTGTCTTTTGATAAGCATAAGTTTTTAATTTTGATGAAATCCAATTTATCCATTTGTCCTTTAATGGATTATGCTTTTTACATGTATCTAAAAAATTACTGCTTAATCCACGTCACAAAGATTTTTCTGCTGTTTTTCTTTTAGAATTTATATAGAGTTAAGTCTTTGATCTGTTTTCAGGTAATTTCTTTGCTAATGGAGTGAGATAAGGATTGAAGTTTGTTTGTTGGTCTAAATCTATATCCAATGGATCCAGAATCATTTGTTGAAATCTTCCTAAATTGGATTGCCTTGGCCCCCTTTGTTGAAATTAATTCACTTTAAATGTGTGGGCCCATTTCTGGGCTCTACTTTGTTTCATTGATCTTTATATGTAGCCTTAGACTGATGTCACACTTTTTTGATTACTCTACATTTATATTGTCTTAAAATCAAAGAATGTGAGTCCTCCAACTTTGTCCTTCTTCTGACAAATTTGTTTCGGCCATTCCAGGTCCTTTGTATTTCCATAAATACTTTAGAATCAGCTTGGTAATTTCTGAAAAAAACCCTTAAGGTTGTGTTGAATTTATAGATCAATTTGGGAGAATTCACACTAACATCATAGAGTCTTCAAATATCTCGATTTATTTAGAAGTGCTTTAATTTCATCAATGTTTACAGTTTTCAATGTACAAGTCCTGCACATATTTTGTTCAATTCTTAAATACTTGAATATTTTTCTGATACTATTGTAAGAAATATTGTTTTATAAATTTCATCTCCAGTGTTTTTTTATTAGCATATAGAAATACAATTGATTTTTGGATATTGATATTGTATTATTTGTCTGAACTTGGTAACTTCATTTTCAGTTCTAGCAGCTTTTTTGTAGATATTTTAGAATTTCCTACATAGTAATTATTTAAGTCTTTTACTCTAAACATTATGTCTTATGTTTCTTTCTTTCTCTCTGTTTTTCCTACTTCCCTCCTCCTCTTTCTTCCTCCCTCCTGCTCATCCTTCATTTTTTCTTGTTTTCCCCTTATTGTTCTTGCTAAGTTCTTCTGTGAAATGTTGAATAAAAGTGGTGAAAGTGAAAATCTATGTCAGTTTTCACTGTTAGTATAATGTTAACTGTAGGCTTTTTACACAACATCCACTTTCTCAATTTAAGGACATTCTCTTTTATTCCCAGTTTGGCTGGGTGTTGGGTGTTGAATTTTGTCAAATGCTTTTATTGCATCCAGTGAGATGATGATATAGTTTCTTTTTTTTTCAGTCTGTTGGTATAGTTTTTGGTGACTGATTTTCAAATCTTAAACCAAGCTAATATTCCTGGGATGAGCCAAATTTGGCCATGATGTTTCATCTTTTTTGTTCCTGAGTTTGACTTACAAAAATTTTGGTCACATTTTAAAAAAATCTTTTAATGCCTTTGTCTGGTATTGGCATCAGGATCATGCTGGCCTTGAAAATGGACAGTAAAATATTTCCTCTTCTTCTCTTTTCTGGAAGAATTTGTGTTAAATTGATATTATTCCTTCCTTAAATATTTGGCAGAATTCACCATGGAAGCCATGTGAATCTGAGTTTTCTGTGTAGGAAGGCTTTAAACTACAACTTTAATTTCTTTTACAGATGTAGGACGATTAAGTTTATCTATTTTTCTAGGTTGATTATTGGTAGTTTGTGTTTCAAGGTATTTTTCCATTTCATGTAATTTGTCAAATACACTGTCATAAAGTCATTCATAATATTCCCTTATCATATTTTTGATTTCTGTAGGATCTTTAGTGATGTTCTTTCAGTCTTTATACTGATAATTTGTGTCTTCTGTCTTTATTTTTTCCTGATCAGTATGGCTAAAGGTTTATAAATTGTATTAATCTTTTCAAAAAAAGTCATTTTGGTTTAATTGATTTCTTCTATTGCCTGTCCATTTTCTATTTTATTAGCTACTGATATTTTATTTATTGTTTCCTTCCTTCTAGCTTTGGGCTAAATTTGTTCTTTTTTATTGAGTTGCTTAAGTTGGAAGCTTACATCATGGGTTTGAGGCCATTTTTCTCTTCGAATATAGTAATATAATGTTATTAATTTCTCTCTAAGCACTGCTTTAGTTCTACCCTTCACATTTTGATATACTGTGTCTCCGATAACTTTGAGTTACAAATCTTTAAACTTATTGTATTGCTTCTCCTTTGACGCTTGCTTATTTAGAAATTTGTTGTTCAATTTCAAAATACTTGTTAGTATTCTGGATATCTTTCTGTTATTAATTTCTAGTTCAATTCTATGGCAGGCAAAGTATATATTTTATGTAATTTCCATCCTCGCAAAAGTACTGAGAGCCACTGTATGGCCCAGTTGTGGCCTATGTTGGTAAATGCTCCATGCACACTTGGGGAAATGTTGATTCTGCTATTGTTATATGGAATCTTCTACAGAGTCAATTAGCTCAGGGTGGTTGATAGTTTTTTTGTGTGTTTTAGCCACAAACACTTGAGTTTCTTTGGCTCTGCTGGATCACAAGGCTCACAAGAACAGCTTGTACTGCAGCCTGAATGTGCTATGCATGCTTCTCTTTTTCTGGTCCCTACTCAAAGTTTGTAGCCTCTTGGAGGAGTCTGTAGATGAATCACAGCATCATATTCAAATATGGTATGTTTGCCCTCAAAAATCCAAAAGGGCCTCCTAAGCATGTGCCTCCCTTTCATGGTAGAGGGTATGAGAGGCACAGCAACATGCATTTCATTTTGGGGGTGGGCCTGTACATTTTTTTGTGGAAAGTCAAGATGATTGAGGTCTCCGCATACCGTGTTATAGCAGAGAGACATAGTACATCTGAGTAGCTGCAATAGGCGTCACTCCCTGACTAAGTTTGTAATAACCCACAGTCATTCTCCAAGATCCACATGACTTCTGCAAAGGACTAATTGGTGGGTTAAAGGGGGCCATGGTAGGCATCACTGCCCCTGTTTCTTCCAAGTATTTTATAGTGGTATGAATCTCTGCAATATCCCCAGGGTGGTGAAATTGCTTCTGCTTGTATTACTTCCAACTTATTGTCTTGGAAGGAATTGTAAATTTCATGCCTACATATATATCCAAGAAAAATTAGTAAATATTAATATTTCTTGTAAAAGTTATATACAAAAACGTTTATAGTTGCATTATTTATAATAACTCCAAACTAGAAGCAGCCCAAATGTTTATCAACAGGAGAACGAAAAAGTAAATTGTGGTACATACTCTTGCTCTATAGAACAACATGGATGAACCTTGCAGTCTTTATGCCGACAAAAAGAACCTGAAAAGAAAATGCACAGACTGTATGATTCCATTGACATGAAACTAACAAGGGATAAAACTAACTGGTAGTGATAAATCCCAGAATAATGCTTACCTTTGGGGAGGAAAGGGTTTGTTATTGACTGGGAAGAGGCATGTGGAAATTTTTTAGGGTTCTGTTCCAAGTTTTGATCTGGGTAGATGTATAAACAGTTGTATACATGCAGCTGAGTTGTGTCCTTTTTCTAGGACTTTGTGGAAAGCAGAACTGAAGAGTAATGAACTAGGACATGTGGCAGAAGAAATCTCTAAGCGGCAAAGTATTCAGGGTGGTGCACTGACTTTTCTTAACTGCTTATAGTAAAATGCATGAAGAGAGAAATGCTTTAAAGACAGAATTTATAACTAAATGAAAAACAAAGCATAAAGATTTGGAAAATTTTCAGCTTGGTCATGAAAATGATAAAAAAAGTCGCCGGGCGCGGTGGCGCACGCCTGTAATCCTAGCTCTCTGGGAGGCTGAGGCAGGCGGATTGTTTGAGCTCAGGAGTTCGAAACCAGCCTGAGCAAGAGCGAGACCCCGTCTCTACTAAAAATAGAAAGAAATTAAGTGGACAACTAAAAATACATAGAAAAAATTAGCCAGGCATGGTGGCGCATGCCTGTAGTCCCAGCTACTCGGGAGGCTGAGGCAGAAGGATTGTTTGAGCCCAGGAATTTGAGGTTGTGTGAGCTAGGATGATGCCACGGCACTCTAGCCTGGGCAACACAGTGAAACTCTGTCTCAAAAAAAAAAAAAAAAAAAGTCTGTTTAGGAGAAAAAACTAAAGGTGTGGCCCAGCAACCACTTGATAAGGAGATTAACATGGAGAGAAGGAACCAGGTGCTATTCATCAAGACAATGGGAAAATGACCTCAAAGGCATTTGGATATATTGGGGCTGCCATGCCCATCACAAGCCCTGAGTGCTAGGGTCTTGGGGCAGAACAGTTTCTGACCAGGAACCCAGGTTGCCAGTGGGACCTTGGGGCTTGTGGCCCAGGGCTGCCTCAAGTGTCTGGTCTCCATATTCTGGAGCCGTGCTTTTTGGCTGCCCCCGCTGTGGCTGAGGTGGGCCCAGGGTGGCTGGGGCTGTTGTTCCAGAGGACGGGGGAGTGAGCCTTAACGTGGCCCATGTGGTGCTACTTCTTCAAATACACAGAATGCAAGAGCTGTGGAGGCATGGCTACCTCCACCTAGATTTCAAAAGATGCCTCAAGGCCCAGGCGGACTTGCGGCAGGGGTGGGGCTGCTACAGAGTCCCCACTAGGACAATGCCTAGTGGAGTTGTGGGAGCAGGACCAATCCCCAAAACCCCATAACTACTGGGCTACTAGTGTGCAACATCAGCCTAGGAGAGCCACAGGCACTGGACTCTAAGCTGTGAGAACTGCAATGTGGTCAAAAACAAACAAAAAACATCCAGCAAAGTGGTAAGGTAGAGTTGCCAGGAGCCTTGGGACCCAATTCTCAACCCAGTGTGTCTGGAAGGTGAGACATGGAGTCAAAGATTAATCTCCAGCCTTAAGACTTAATGTTTGCCCTGTTGGGTTTTTGACTTACTTGGGACCTGTTACATCTTTCTTCCTTTTGGAATGGAAATGTCTGTCCTATGCCTGTACCACTACTGTAATTTAGAAGAACATATCTTATTTGATTTCACAGGCTCACAGCTAGAGGGAAATTTGCCTTAGGATACCATGAGCCTCACCCATGCAATATTTAAATGGGTGAAACTCTGGATTTAGACTTCAAAACTGATGCTGGAATGAATTAAGATTTTTCAGGGCTGCTGGATGAAATGAGTGTATTTTGTATGTGATAAAGACATAAATTTTGGGAGGCCAGGAGCAGAATGCTATCGTTTGAATATTTTGTCCCCTCCAAAACTCACATTGAAACTTATACCCCAATGCAACAGTATTGGGAGGTGTAACTTTGGGGAGGTGATTGAGTCATGAGGGCTCCACCCTCTTGGTGGGATTAGGTGCCCTTATGAAAAGTTGTGATGGAAGGAGGGCATTCCTTTTTGCCCTTCTGGTGATTTCTGCCATGTGAGGACACAGCGGTCCTCCCCTCCAGAGGATGCAGCATTCAACGTGCCCTCATTGGAAGCAGAGACTGGATCTTCAGCAGACAGGGGACCTGCCAGGGCCTTTGTCCTAGACTTCTCATCCTCCATAACTGTGTGAAATAAATTTATGTTCTTTATAAACTACCTTACCCAGTTTCAGGTATTCTGTCATAGCAGCACAAACAGACTAAGACACTCGCTGATTATGACAAATGCTAAAAGGTGGCACATAACAATGACATTATAAAGTAAACATTTGTGTCACCCTGAAATTCATATATTAAAGCCCTAAACCCCAATAGGATGATACTAGGAGGTGGTGTCTTTGGGAGGTGATTAGATTTCAATAAGGCCATGGAGTGAAGCCCCCATGATGGGATTAGTGTCCTTATAAGAAGAGACAAGAGAGATTAGAGTGTGCAAGCTCTCTCTCACTCTTGCTCTCTCTCTCCCCTCCCCCCTTTCCTCCCTTTCTCTTTTCCCCTCCTGTGTGAGGACACAGGGAGAAGCTGGCCATTTACAAGCCAGGAAGAGGGAGTTCACCAGAGTCTAACC
This sequence comes from Propithecus coquereli, assembly GCF_000956105.1. Taxonomy (NCBI): domain Eukaryota; kingdom Metazoa; phylum Chordata; class Mammalia; order Primates; family Indriidae; genus Propithecus; species Propithecus coquereli. The sequence continues at coordinate 1,667,216 of NW_012148086.1, forward strand.
ACGTTGGCATCCTGATCTCCAACTTCCAACCTCCAGAACCATGAGGAAATAAATGTCTGTTGCTTAGGCCATTCAGTCTATGGTATTCTGTTATATTAGCCTGAGCTGATCAAGGTAGTTAATTGTAACAATAGCAACATGAATAAAAAATAACAGCAGTGAACGTTTACTGAGCACAGGGTTGCCGAGCATTAGGATAGCACCTTTTGTGGGTTCACCCACGTAAGCCTCACCACAGCACTGCTCTCTCTGTAGGGTTGAACATCCCTACCCTGAGGTGGTCAGTTAGCCTGAGAGAGTTTAGCTGACTTAAGCAACTAGAAAATCAGATGACACTTCCCAGGAAGAGGTTCCTGAAAGACAACATGGGTTGGTTAAATGAAAAGTGGGTCAAGGTGGGGGCCAGTTAGGTGGGAGAGCAGAAGGTGAGAAGCCAAGAGCGAAGAGAGCTTGTATAAGGTCATGGGATGGGTGTGATGGGGATACTGAGAGGGGGGCTGCAGACCAGTCAATTGTCACCTGAAATCTACTGGGCATGATGAAACTGTGCTAAGCAGGAGGGCAGCATAATCAGAACAGCATTGAAGCTGTTGGGTGGGGACTGAATTGGAGCAGATAATAAGCCTAAGTAGGAGGCCATTGCAGTCGTCCCATCCTCAGGGAGAGTGAATTGGGCCAGACCACAGACATTAAGGAAATAGGATAAACACAAGGTGGGGGCACTCAGGGGTGAGCTAGTGCTTTGTGCCTGGTTAACCAGCAGTGTGGAGGTGCTGAGCGCTGGGTGGGCAATCAGTCTGAGGGAATAGAGGTGATGTGTTTTGTTCTGGATGTGTTGCATTTTCCTTGGGTACTCCTAGGAAGGAGTAGGAAATGCTATTGGGGAGCTGGGCAAGGAATACTGGACTTAAGACACAGATGGTTAGTCATTCATGTGCAGGGGTGGCTGACACTGGGGCAATGATAAGGCAATCGAGGGACCGTGTCAAAGAATATGAGAAGAAGGTCACAGGAAAGCTTGTGAAGTGTGACATTTCAGAGCAGGAGAGGCGCTGGCTAAGGTATTGGAAGGAAGAGGACACAGGTTTGGGAGAAATCAGAAGGGTGTGTGTGATCCTCTCCAATTGGGCTCTCATGTGCTGCAAAACAACCCCTCTCTCCAGCTGATATAGAATTCCTTTCTAAACCCCTATTGGAGATATTCCAAACTTTTTACCTACTTCCCACACTTCCTCTCTGTTTTAGTTGAGCTCAGGTGGCTGTAAAATAATATGGCAGTCCGGGTGGCTTAAGCAATAGAAATTTATTTTGTCACAGTTTTGGAGGCCAGGTGCCCAAGATCAAGGCACCACTGGGTTGATTTCTGGTGAGGGCTCTCTTCCTGCCTTGCAGATTGCGGCCTGCTTGCTGTGTTCTCACACGGTCTCTTCTCTGTGTATGTGGGGCTGGGGAGCAGTGAAGAGAGAGAGCTCTGGTGTCTCTTCCTCTCTTTATAAGGCCACCAGTCCTAGTGGGTTAGGGCCCCACCCTTATGACCTCATTTAACTTTATTTACCACCATACAGACGCTATCCCCAAATATAGTCACATTGGGGATTAGGGCTTCACCATGTGAATTTTCGGGGAACACAATTTAGTTCATAATACCATCCATCTCACTCAATTTTTGCAGGTGGTCCCACCTAGGAATTGATCAAAAGAAATGTCCTGGGGACATGTAGGAGGAAATAATGTCAACTGCACAGGAGAGTGGCATTAGGCTTGAAAGTAAGGGACCGTAACTGCTTAAGACAGGAGGGAAGAGAGGAAGTGAATGAGAATAGACACACGTAATGAGAACAGTGAGAAAGGGGTTTGGGGGTGTCAGTTGGGGTGACCCTCAACTATGACCACGTTGCAAATGACTTCCTCTACTCCAATGAATTTTTTTAAGTTAATTGCCTAAATATTGAGTTTGCAATCCTTCCCTAGCTCTGTATTCACTCATCCTTCACAGTAGATAATTCATCCCGGGAAGGTCTATTCTATGCCAAGTTCTGTGATTGGAACTGGGGGAGGCACATAGGTGCCTCAGACACATTACACGTTTCTTCACATTACACATTCACAGATTCATGGGAAGAGGGCTCAGACATGCAAAATAAATTACAGTATGCTACAATTGGCCCTTTAATACAAGTGTGTTTTGAGAAATGGTGTAAATAATTGTTAAAGTCTAATACTAATGACATATAGTCTCATAATTCAAATAGGAAGAAAGCTTCCAAGGCTGCCTCCACCCTGCTGTCTGACATCATGGTAAAGTTTCATAGCTGTGAATGAAAGGGCACTGGTCCGAATCCCCCGCTGAAAGGTTAGAAGACCTGTTTGCAGATTTGGAGATAATGTCTGCTGATTGGGTCTTTTCACTTTATCAACTCTTTGAAAAATAATGAAGGCAGGAGAGCTGAAGAATACGTGTCTCTCCCAGATAATAGACAGAATCCAGGTAGTTTAGGAACTGTCAACGTTTAACGTGGGAAGTCATGGCCCGAATTGAATAGCAAAGAGGAAAAGCCCCTGGAGAAATTCACTGGTGTCCTCCTGTTTGTCCATTTATCTCTCTCTCTCTCTCTCTCTCTGTGTGTGTGTGTGTGTGTGTGTGTGTGTGTGTGTGTGTAGAAACTGGAGTGATGCAGTTTATAGAACCTCCAGGAAAATTTTGTGTTTGTCCATTTATCTCTCTCTCTCTCTCTCTCTGTGTGTGTGTGTGTGTGTGTGTGTGTGTGTGTGTGTGTGTAGAAACTGGAGTGATGCAGTTTATAGAACCTCCAGGAAAATTTTGAGTTTGAAGTAGACTTATTTCACGGCCCTCGCTGGACTCTCACAGGCTTTTGGCTGTCACCTGCTAGTGAAATTTCTGAAGCCTGTGAAAGCTAAATGGCTCCTGTCTTATTTTACATTGCCTAGGACCCCCCAAAGACCACAGCTCCTGGGGACATAGTGGATTGAGTGCTGTGAACACAGAGAGAAGAAAGACCACATGGGGTAAGCATGGCAGACCACCCATGGAAGTCTGCATTTTAATTGTGTGTTCAAGCCTGAGTACCTTACTAAGGCTGAGCTTTGAAATCGGGTATTCTCTGGCATCTCGACCTTAGTACAAATGGGACTACACTCCCTCAGGTCCATTTGAGTGATTAAAATTCCCATAAGTCATAATGAGATATTAATGGAAATTCACCTGTTCTGGAAGTTTCTCCATGCTTGCACCAACTAAGAGTGTAAATGAGTAAATATAAATGATAAATTGGGATCCAGTTTTTGAGTTCCTTCTTATGAGCAATATCTAAGATGTGTTTTTCTAAAATCAGGACTTAAGCAAAGGAAGAAACACACAATAAAGTGGATAATTGGTAATAACAGAACGTTCTCTATGGAATTAATTACATAAAGTTATCTCTAAAAGTGGTCCCCATCCTGGAGCTGTTGTTATCTGTAGTCCATCACCCTTCTCATCCCTGAGCTCCTCAGGGGAAGGAGCTATGTCTCCTTTGTCTTTCCGTCCCTGAAAAAACTACTTGTGTAAAAATGAATGAATCAATGGCTAAGTGGCTGGATGAGGTGAAAGTGTGGTTTCAGTCTTTCCCACCTCTGTGGTGGTCAGAACCTGAGGGGTTGTGTTCTTGGTTCTCTGTTACGAAAGAGGCTTGTTGCTCCCACCTCTGCTTCCGCCAGAAGGACGCCCCTGACCAAGAATGTGACCCAGTCTGTGGGTCTCCTGTTTGTCATCACCAAAACAAAGATAATATACATGTTTTCTCAAAGCTGCAGTGAACATGAGAAGTAACACATGTGAAACCCTGAACCCACGGCTTGATGGATGGTGAGTGTTCACCCACAAGAGAGTCATAAACTTCTGGCACCTCGGGAAAAGTTCAACTTAGACCATGGGACATCCTTATCGTAGAAGACTTCAGACTGGAGGAATGAAAAAAATTTCTGTAGTGTCTGGGCATCTGTATCAGTGCATTTCCAAGTGTACATACAATTCACTTACTTGCAGGAGGAAAAGGTGGCTAACATAGATAGCGGTGGCTAAGTTGAGTGGTTTCCCAGGGAGCGTACAACATGCAGTTCTGCTTCTGAGACCTCATTCCTGCCTCACCACCAGAGATTTGCTTGAAGAAGGGCTCCCCAGTGCCAAGGTGAGGGGAGCCTGGGAGACCATTTTAAATAGCTCACCCCTGGTTTCATTTCCATCCATGACAAGGTTTTGGTTAAACCTAAACCTCTGCCTTCAGCTCAGTGCAAACCCTTCCTATTGCAAGGAGAATGATAATTGCCGCAGTTGACATTAGCTGTCCATCTGGAGCCCTGGACATCACTGACAGCAAGAGGCCTGGGCTCTGGGGGTCCTTGGACCCGTGCCAACTCAGAATCAGTACAAGGCCTATGGAAGGCAACACCACCACTTCTGGGGCTGCTCACCTCAGCACCTGAAATCCTGCAGCCATGATGGGACATCTGCTTGCTCCCATCATCCCCAGGAAGCTTCCAGGCTTCCTCAGTGGTCAAAATGAGGATTAAAGGGCCACGCTCTACCTGTTCATCTAACAGCTGAAACATTAGCTGCCAATGTTGTTCCCACTTTTTCTGTACACATGAGTGAAAAAAACCCACAAACTGAATGTTAGCTGTCATGGAAAATAACTTATATAGTAATAAATGAATATAGTCTTTCTGGTTTAGCAGCAACATGCAAGTTTTTCTAGGCTGCTCAGCCACTCTGAATATAAAATGCATTGAGAGTCAGTTTTGCAACTTGCTTCTTGAAGTCCATGAATTCACCTCTGTTCAGCACAGTACTTTACCATCCTAGCTAATAATGTTTTAAATATGTGGAAAGAAAAGCGTTATTTTGATTTTAGAAACGTACGAGTGGTAAATGATACTGATATATCCTGAGAGACTACCAAACCCTCCCACACAGCCTACTTGCTGTGCCAGGGAGTTTTAGATTTGTTCCTTATTTAATCCACCTCCATAAGAGTGTAATTTTTTCCATGTGTCAGATGAAAGAGGCTACATCTTTCTGATTCAAAACCATGAGCTCTTTCCCACATAGGAACTGGCCAATGGGATGATGGTATCTAACTTTCTTTCTAAGCCACACTGAGACCAACAGATAGTATCAGTTAGGATTAGGTTTGGCTACATATGAAAGGAACCTGAACATAGCAAGCGGTCCAACCAAAGAGAAGGTATCTTCACCCATAAGATAAAGTCCAACCCATAAATTGCTCCATGCCCACAGATAAGTTCTTTTTTAGCTTGAACCATGTTGTTTTATGATTTACAATTTTTGAATTATTACCACATTTTAACAAAAAACATATCTTACATAGAAATATGAGTTTTTAGGCTCCTTCCCAAATAGCAACCATTGGCTGATGCTACCTGTATAGTGACTGCCCCTTTAGCCTGTGCTTAGCCCTATAGGAACCCCTTCATTCCTGCTCTGTCACCCCAGTGCTGAGACCTAGGGTCTGTGGCCATTTACCTCTCTACTGACCTTGTCAGCCAGAACCCTGCTGGCCTCTGGTTTGCAGCCTCTGGCTGCAATTTGAAATAATTTGCATTAAAATTAATTTGAAATTAAGAACATGATACCATGTGCTTCACTTTCTGCATTATTTTCCTAGGGCTGCAATAACAAAGGGCCACAAAACTGGGCAGTCTGGAGCGACAGAATTTATTGTCTCATGGTTCTGGAGACTGCAAGTCTGAGATCAAAGTGTTGACAGGGCCGTGCGTCCTGTGAAACCTGTATGGGAAGGGTCCTTCCTTGCCTCTTCCAGCTTCTGGTCACCTGTTGTGTTCCTTGGCTTGCAGATGGCCATCTTACCCCTGTGTTCTCACGTCACCTTCCTCTGTGTGTGTCTCTGTGTCTCAATTTCCCCTTTGAATAAGAGACAAGTCGTATTGGATTAGGGCCCACCCTAGTGACCTCATTTTAGATCATCTGCAAAGACTCTATTTCCAAATTAGGTCACATTCTGAGGTAGTGAGACTTAAGACTTGAATATCTTTTTGGGGGACACAAATAAATCCATAACACCTTCCATGTTTCCTTTCGTCTTTTAGCGTTTTAATCATTTCTCTCATTTTAGTATTTTCGAGTATTTTAAATCCTGGTCTTTTCCATGGTTCTAGGTATACCTTACCATTCCCTGTTTGTGGCTGTTCACTTTTCTGTTAAGGAAACTTCAACTACAATGAAAATGGCTTCTATCTCTTCATTTTGGTAACTCAAAAACAAGCTTAGCTCCATCTAGGATAGACTTCATTTCTCTTCGATAGAACTTTTTGGGTGAGGATGGGAGCCTAACATAAGGGTAACACATTTGTCTAATCTCATGGTAGTTGCTGCTTGGATCTGTGTGCTGAGAAGGATTTGGAGATCCTATCCAGACTTGGTGGTTGGGAGTTCTGTAATTGACTGGTAATGTCTATTTAGGTGCCAAGGAGGAAGGCGGGTAGTGGGGGTGGGGGTGCTAGGCAGTGTCCACCTTTGGCTTGCTCTATGTCAAGCACTTTTTTGATCAGTATGGATTCAATGATGAATTACAGAAGGGTACCTACATTTATAAGTAAGGAAAAGACCCTTGATAACAAATAATTACAATATAGTGTATTAAGTGCTATTGTAACATGGGGCAGATGCAGAAAGATAGAGTGTAGTTCAAATAGCATTCTCTAAAGGAAGCTTCTAAGAAATAAAATTGTCTTTGTCAAAATGTCAAAAATCTGAAAGAAGTGACAAAAGTACTCCTGGAACTAATGAGCAATTACAAGATTACAAGATACAAGGTTAATATTTAAAAGTCAATTACTTTCCAATATACCACAATGAAAAAGGAGAGTTTGAAATTAAGAACATGATACCATTCAAAATACTTGGAGATTAAACAATGCAATTCTAAATAGAACATGAGAAGAAATCACAAGAGAAATTAAAAAGTATTTTGAACCAAATGAAAATGAAAACACAACTTATCAAAATTTGTGGGATACAGTGAAAGCAGTACTTAGAAATTTTAAACAATGAATGCATATATTAGAAAAGAAGAAAGATCTAAAGTAAGCAATCTTAGCTTCCATCTTAAGAAGCTAAAAAAGAAGAGCAAATTTAATGCAAAGTAAGTGGAAGAAAGGCAATATTAAAAACTAGAGCAAAAATCAATGCAATTGAAAACAAGAAATCAATAGAAAAATCAATAAAACCAAAAGCTGATTATTTGAAAATATCAATAAAATTGATAAGCCTCTAGCCAGGCTAACTCAGGGAAAAAAAAAAGAGAGAGGACACAAATTATTAATATCAGTAATTAAAGATGAGACATAGCTATAGATCCCATGGAAATTAAAAGGATAATAAATAAATAGTATATACAACTCTATGCCTACAAATTTGATAACTTAGATGATATGGATCAATTCCTTGAAAGACACATCTGCTAAAATTTACACAAGAAGAAATAGATAATCTGAATAGGCCTGTATCTATTCAAGAAATTGAATCAATATTTAATAACCTTCCAAAACAGAAAGCACCAGGCTCATGGGGGCTCACTAGTGAATTATATCAAACATTTAAAGGAGGAAATTATACCAAAATTCTCTACAATCTCTTTTAGAAGAAGGAAGGAAAAGGGATACTTCCTAACTCATTCTATGATGCCAGCATTACTCTACTACCAAAACCAGACAAATGCATCACAAGAAACTACTGACCAATATAGTTCATCAACATAGATGCAAAAATCCTCAATAAAATATTAGCAAATCAAATCCCACCAAGTATAAAGAGAATTATACATCACAACAGAGTGGTGTTTATTCCAGGTATGCATGACTGATTTGGCATTCAAAAATTGTTATTAATATAATCCATCATATCAACAAGGTAAAGAAGAAAAAAAATCTCATAATTACGCTAATAAATACAAAAAAATTTGACAAAATCCAGTACCCTTTCATGATAAAAACTCTTAGTAAACTAGAAATAGAGGGAAACTTTCTTAACTTGATGAAGAACGTCTACAAAAATCCAGCAGCTCACCTCATACTTAATGGTGAGAAACTCAAAGCTTTTCCCAGCAAGATCAGGGACAAAGCAAGAATGTCCCCTCTCAATACTACTCCTGAACTCATATTGGAAGTCTTAGCTAATGCAATAAGACAAGAAAAGGAAATAAAAGGTAGACTGGGAAGGAGGAAATAAAGGGAGCTGCTGGCCTGTTTTTCTTTATCAACTGTGCCTATTTATCATTATTATTATTTTACTCTATTTTGATAATCAATATCTTTATGGTAGTAGACAGATCATATCTGACTACTTCAGGCATCTGGAGAGCTCCCTTCACTCAATGAATTAGGAAATTATCAAAAATGATTTTTTTTTGAGAAAGAAAATGATTTCATATGGACAGTATCAGTCATTACATATATATTATAAATGCATTATATAAGGTCTGTCTGGAAAGTATCCAGCCATTGTTAATAAAACAAGAATGGTTGGCAGGACATCGATGTAACCTGGCAGCCAAGGAGAGTGGACTGGGATGCACACATGTGAACAATAACGACTTCACTATACTAGTCAGTGGAGTGCTAGACGCTGTTTTGTGAGCATGCGTACTGTGTGGCCGTCACATTCAAAATTACTGGGTGAGTAGAGCAATGAATCTGCATCAGATTTTGCATTAAGCTTGAACATTCACCCATGGAACCTATTCAGATGATTCAGAAGGCTTTCAGGGATGATGCAATGAGTGCAGCGCAAATAAAAGTGTGGCACAAATGCTTCAAAGATGGTGGAGAATCTGTTGAAAGTGATCCATGTTCTGGAAGCTCTGCAACAAGCAGAACACCTGAGAATGTTGAACGTGTACGGGTTAGGTTAGGAGATGCTTGGAAAACTGTGTGAGGTCTCAAGGTGCCTACTTTGAAGGAGACTGAGGCATCATTGTCCTATATACAATGTTTCTTGTATCTTGTATCTTCCTCAGTAAATGTCTCTATTTTTCATATTACATGGCTGGATACTTTCCAGACAGACCTCATATATACATATATACATAACATAGATTATAAATACACTATAGAATGTATTGTGAACTCTTAATCCAAATTGCACTAAAGGCAAGAATGTGGACACAGGTCCCAGTGTTAAGCCATCACCAATGACCTGGAAAGGCCCATGCCAGCTGGGCTGGGGGAACAATATTGCAGATCCGAGGCTCCGTTTCTGCAGGCATCCCCCGTGCACCTCAGGTTCTTTTGTGCTCTCTGTACTGGAATGTCCATTTCTGCTTTAAGGCCCTTATAATCAAGTCCTAGTGTTTTCTTACCCACTCAAAGCACAGCCTTTAAGCCATGACTTTAAACATGGATGTTCCCAGGAAATGTTGCTCCCTCCTATTTTCTCTGCAAATTTCAGGTTGTTTGCCTTACCTGATAACCTAGGAAAGGCTGTCACTCTGTGCTTTGTCATGTGGCTTCTGTGCATTCCATGGCCACAGGTGGCATGCAGGACATGCTCCGGAGCAGGGTGGGGTGGGGCTGAGACACAGCATCAGGCCCCAACATACAGAGCTCCTCCATCCAGAGTTTAAACCCAGGGGAAGCAAGGTGAGCAGCAGCGGTCAACAGCTACGATCACACATTGTCCTGCTTCTTTGTTTCTTGGTCTGTCCAACAGACCCTCAGCACTGGTCTGCTGTGTATCCTTCCATCCCTTCTATGCCTGCCTGGGGCAGCCCCACACTAGCCCCTTGGCATCTACTGCTCCAGATATAAGCCCTAGGGGTTTATAATTGGGTTTGTAACTGGTCCAGGTGCCTTGACAAACATGCCCTGCCCCGGGGCCCTCTCTTAGGTCCCACTGCAGAGAGCCTGGATCCTTGGGGGGTATGTGGGGGAGACAGGATCCTACCCACCTGTCTTGGGCTGGTCAGACCATGGATTTCTTCATGCTGCTAGAAGAAGCTTCATTACAGCTACTGTTGGAACAGCACTGTGTACCCGGCCTGGGGTCTGAAGTGTACGTTATGGTCATAAATAAGAAATGAATAAAGGGGTCAAAATGGGAGATCCAGGACCAGTCAGTGGGGGATGGGAAAGAGGGTGAACCATCAGCAGTTCCTCCTGGGTGACCTCCATCACTACAGCACCAGAAGGAACGACCTCTCTGTCCTCCCTGCAGGGCTACAAGGAGGCAAGATGAGTGAGAGACCCTCCATGGGAGAAAGTGTTCCTGGATCTGCGGCCAGACCCTGGGCTCCTGACTTCAGTCCTGTCAGGAACCCACTGGGAGTCATTAGAGACATCAGCCTGTGTCCCAGGCTCTTGGCTGGGCATGGAAACGTAGCCCCTCCCTTCATTTCATACAGAACCGCTCAGAAGAAGCCAGAATAAATTTGACAAGACTTACCGAAAATCCAGAGTTGACATAAAGAGCCCCCCAGCAAGTGAGCAGAGGCTCAGCTGGCTTCTTGGACTTGCAGGTCCTGCTCTGCCCTCCCTGCTCAGAGGGAAATGCTTGTAACCAGGCCTACCTACATTTCAATTCTTCCACCCTCCTTCCTCACATGCTGCCCTTCCAGGGATAAAGCATGGCTCCTTTGGTCACCACATGGGGGAGCGTTGTGGCTAAGGGGCTTCTCTGAGTTGTCAGAGGGTCTCCTGGCCAAGGACTTCCCCTGACGGCCATTGGTGGAGCTGGCTGTCACGCATTGTCATGGCACTTCTTCCTGGGTGCCTTGCATGCTGCCCCCACCCATTAGCTGTTGAGCCCTGATATTGACGGCGGTGGGGCTAAGTCGGGTGTCGGCATGCAGCAGCACCAGCTCAGGGTTAAGTCTTGCCTGGTGCCGCGCATTAGCTGAGTTTGCACGAGGCTGGCCAGCTACTCCCTGATGGGCCGACCTCCAACCCAGTTTGGTCTCCCACCCTCTCTCCTGTGATGCCCCTTCCTCCCCACTGGCCCTGCTGGTTGAAGTTCCCTGTGCAACGAGCGTTCCGTATACACAAGAAAAAAGAAAACGAAACTGTCTAGATTCAGGGCACTTTGAAATTTTTAAAAAATTATTGAGACAAAATTTTCATAATATAAACTCAACCATTTTAATGTGCATGAGTAATTCAGTGGCATTTTATACACTCACAATGTGGGATTTTAACAACATCAATAAGTTAAAATACTGACCCAGGTCCAGGGCCACCTGCTATGAATTTGACGTAAGTTGTGTCATTCACTCTTGTCACTGACTCTAAAAAAGCAGTCATCAGCCCCCCTATTTCACTGATGAGGTAATTAAGACAGCCTTGTCCAAAGATGCATGGCTACAAAGAAATAGAGTAGAAATTTAAACCCAATCCACTGACCTCTAAGTCTTTGGATTTTTGAATTTTTTCCTACAAGACCATACTGCCTTTTGGGATAAGGAAACTAATTCTCTGCAGGTTTCCAGTCTGAAAGGAGGCAGGGTGCTAGCCAAGGAGAAGAGGACAAAGTCACTTCTCATTCCTGACCTTCCACTGCACCGGTCTCCCCAGCCCAGGGTGGGGCCCTGGCAGTGCTTCTGAGTGCTGAGCACCTTTGGGGTTGTGTGGACTCACCTGGCCTCAGAATTCTCAGGAGCAGAGCTCTGGAGGGAGCCAGCACCCAACATCTGAGTCTGCCCAAGAGAGGGAACCACCCCCCAACGCCAACCTTCCAGGCCATTCTCCCTCCATGGGGGAGAGGATGAGGACAGGGCTCTGCTCAGGGCCACCCTGCCTGTTACAGACCTGGAGGTGCTTGGCTGTCTGTGCAGCCTCTCTTGGCTATGATGAACTACAGAATAAAGGTCACTCTGGGCCACAGCTGGCCACTGTCTTGGCAGAAACCTTATCTCTGTCCAGTCCCTGAGAGGCTTTCAAGGGGTGCCCCCCTGTGAAATGTCCCCAAGACCAGCATGCAGCTCATGTTCCTGTGCTGCCTAAACCTGACTGCTCATGCAGCAGATCACCCCTCTGGGAAAAGGCAGCATTGCCCAGGCCGACGTCAGATGGCCGGGGCTGACTGAATAAAGGAACAGGTGTGGGGAGGGTCAGATCAGATAAGGAGAGGAGTTGGGGAGAGAAAAAGAGGGTCCTAGGTGTCTGACAACAGAAAACTATCCAAGCCCACCTGGAGCCTGGAGCCCTGAGGGCAGTGCTAGTGTGTAGGGGGCACAGTAATGTCACCAGTGGGATCCACTATAGAATAAAGGGGACATTTGACCAAACCTGCCTGAGCGGAGATGCATGAGCTCTAGGTGGGATCACGCTGGAATATGGGCCTGCTCTCCTTGTCCATTGAGACCCTAGGTCTTGTCTTTTCTCTTCTTTTCTTTTCCCTCCCCCACTTCCCTCAACGATAGGAGGGAAGAAGTTTGGGGAGGCTCTACTGTGCTGGTGCTGGCAGCTTGCACCTGCTAGGATACAGCTAATCCCTTCAGCCCATGGCTTTTGTGGCTAATGTAGTGCTACGTTTCCAATTATTCTGGAGACAATGTGAGTGATCCAGGGGCCAGAAACAGATGTGTCCACCTGGGTCGAAGTTCTGGTCCAATCCGGAAGCCCACGAGACAGCTGTGGTGGCTTAACACACCACCAGGCCAAGCTGCGCCCAGAGGCTGGGTGGTGGGGGTGGGTCAGTGAGGGGGTCTGTTTCAAACCTGGCGACTCACCAGATTTTCTTGGAGGACCCCTGGAAGGAAAACCAAACAATTCCATAGGAAATTGAGGGAACATGAATTTACAGGAAGGAGAATTATCTAGAAACTTGCTGATGAATTCTATGCGAAGGTGTCTCAATCCAATTTAACTCTTTTCAATAGTAATAAGATGATAGCCATAATAGCAGTAACTCCGGCACTAACCCCAGTGAGCTGTCTGCTCAAAGTCTCACAGCACACGAGGGTGGGTTTCACCTGCACCAAGTCTTGAGCTCAGACTCCAGCAATATGCCACACAGCGAATTCTAAAAAGGATTTTGTGTGAGGTCAATGTGACAACTACCTTCCAAATTTAATAGCAGTAGTGTTAAACTGATGATGATTTAAAAACCAGTTTAATTTGGTAGTACTAAATTTCTGCCTCCTCTTATCTATGGTAGATGTGATACTCTCTGAACTGAAACTTAAGACATATCGTGTGAAAGACCTTAGTGCTGCTTCCAAGTGCAAAATGTAGCATAGAAGATATAATTTAGACATACAATGCTAAAATCTAGGAGACATCCCTGGTACTTACAGCAAAAATTGGGAGAGTGCCCAATAGAAATGGCAAGGGTGGATGTACCACCTTGATAACCAGCAGCTGAGGGGCCAGCTGAGGGGCCATAGGTCTGCCCCAGGGGCTGGGCTGGAGTCCAGACATCAGGCAGGTCCCCCTAAGGGATTCAGAGATGGGGCTGAGGCCCTGGAACACGTATAAGGGAGAAGGGGAGAACAGAAGCCTTGGGGTTTAAGAATGAGCTAAGATCCTAGTCAACCACTGAAACTGAGTCACATAGCTGGGGTGGAATTCATAGTGATGGTGCACAGCATGAAACCAGGTTTGGTGGGGACACTCGATTCTTCAGACCAACCCCTGGGTGAAGGAGGGAGGCATAGACAGTGGACAGTTGTGTACTTTGCCCTAGTGGCAGCCCCCTCTCTGTGTACAGGATCTCATCTTTTTGATTTCCATTTCTGGTGCAAATCAAAAGAGTGGATTTGATTGTATGAAAAGATGAGTTTGCACTGATTTTCATTTTATAACATGACCCCTTTGCCTTGCCAACCTCTTGCTCCTAACCTCCTACCTCCATCTCTCTACCTCTATCATCTCTATCCTTATCTCTATCTCTAATCTATGGATATTTTTATTGGACCATGAGACTGTCGTGGATTAAGCCCCAGTCTTAGACGAGGCAGTACTTCTTGCTTCTGTAAAAGAAGAGTTCAGGAATTTGAAAGCGCTGGACTTTATAATACATTCACAGATGTTTTGGTTTAAATTTTCTACTTGTCTGCCACTTCCCTTATGAGTTTTTTATTACTATTTTTCTTTTTTGGAGTCAGCCGAGAAACAAATAAATGGCAGATGCTTTCTCAGGAGATAAACACATCCACCTCGAGCGAGCGCAGAGCCTCCTGACACTGGGCCTGCTGGGCGTCCTTACTCTTGGGGATACAGGTTGAGAAAGAAGGCAAGTGCAATGGAAATGTCAGAGAGACTCCAGCCAGGTCACAGAGTACACTGCAGGAATGGGCCCTTGGATGTGGTGGACACATTATCTGACGAGGGAACTAGGGGAGCGAAGGCCAGAGAGGGAAATTTGCTCACCCAAAGGCAAGCACTGAGTGTAGACAGTTGAGCCATAAATTGGGTCTTCTGATCTCTCATCCAGGGATTTTTCTCCCACACTATCAGGTTTGTTTTCCAAAGCCCAGGCTGGATATAATGTGTAGAGGAGCAGATAATGGTTTGCATGGCTTTACGGGTGCTGAGAGAGTTGCCATGCTGTGTCATTCACTTGTTCTTTCACTTGTTCATTCTATCATCCAATAAAATGTCACTAAGCGCCTTCTGTATGCTGGATACTGGGGATGGATGCAAAGGTAAATGGGATGTAAGGTCATTCCCTAAGGAGGCTGCTGTCATGGAGCAGGTAGAGATGTAACCAGCCAATGAGAGCAGAGTGAGAGAGAGGTAGCCTGAGATAGATGTGGAAAAATCCTAAGGTTTCATAGAGCAGGGGCAATTCATGCTTTGAAGGGCTTAGAGGTGATTTTTGCAAAAGGTCCAGAGGTTTGCTGGGTGGGAGATCTGGGGAAGAGAAGGCAGAGCCTGGCTGAAAGTCCAGACATTTCCAGAAATGGTCTGTAGAGACAGGAAGTGGTTCACTGGGGCTGGAGTAATGTCAGGTCAGAGCTTGTTGGCAATGAGGCAGGAAATGCACATAGATATTGTGATGCTCAAAGATTGCAGTGAGATTTTTATTCCTTTGGCTTGAAGTGGTCTCCTGTATTAAAATGCATTAAAGATATGATATGCACACATCAACAATTTCTATCTCAGGGATAATAAATCTATTGGATGCTATTTTGAGGCAAGATTTGATAGGTTTAGGGTTGAGGGTTGCAGGTGGGGTCCTCCCAGAAGCAGACACAGACACAGAGCTAGGTGTGCAGAAGGTTTACTGGGAGGACCCTCAAGGAATGGAAAGGGGAGGAAGAAGAACCGGGCAGCGAGAGCCATCAGACAGCACTGGGGATCTCACAGTCTCTGCCAGCCCGTCTCAGCTGCTTTTGAGGGTGGGAAGGGCCAGGCCATGTGGCCCCGCTGGTCTAAGTACTTGGCCAGTAGCTTCTCAGGGCAAGTGTGCTCATGGCTTGGATGCTGAGGGGGACTTGAAAGGACCAGCAGGGGAGGTTGCCAGGCAGCCATGGTCTTGCAGCTGGACCATGGGTCCCTCTCTAAGTTGGGTCTGAGTGGTGCATCTCTGTGGGTAGTTCATAGGGGTTGCCACAGGCTGAGGATGAAAGATTGCAGAAAAAAAGGAAATAGACAGATGTTAGTCTGTGTACCGTTGTCTCTAGGTGTCGACATTGTCTCTGACACGATATCTGGGCTGAGTCTGCCCTGGCCGATTTCTTCGAGAGTCTGCTTCCATGACAAGAGCTCAGAGAGCCTAGTTGTTTAATAAGTGATGTTCGTGCTTCAGGAGCAAGTTTGATATAGAACTGTGCAGTAGATGCCCAATACACACAGGTTCGACAAGGACCCTGAGAGATGTGGCCCCGAGAAGGGCAAAGGCTGCATGACAGAAGTTAACTCACGGCCTCCTGAAACCCAGAGCCCCCAAGCCATGAAGAGAACTGCACCCAGAGGGAAGGAAGAGCTAATGGACAAGGGACAGTGTATTCTGCCAGAGCACCAGGTTCTGAACATGACCCCCCAGGCCCCAAAATGCTTTTTTGTTCATAAAAAAGGGAGTTTTACATGTGCCTCATAATGCAAAAAAGCAGAAATAAAGTGAACATCGTTTAAAAGTTGAGATAAGCATGTCCTGTTGGGATTCTCTTTGACCAGAATGTCCTCCCACCAATAAGAGGCTGGGGGCTCCCAAAGCCCACCTTCAGTGGTACCTGCTCCGGGAGCCTTTCCCCTTTTCCATGTGCCTGCAGTCCTGCCTCCTGGGCCCCCAGATCCCGAGCCCCTCTTGGCCAGACCTGGGACACTGGCTTTCCATCTGTAGGCTTTGTGCCCAAGGCTTTCAAACCCTACTCGAGCAGATTTCCTCCCAGAACCTGGCCCAGAGAAGCCAATAGTTGTCAGTGAAATGAAATAGACAAGTGGCAGGCCATAGGAGTTGACTCTCATGAATCACAGCAGATAATTTCAAAAATCCTGGCAGTTCAGTTCAGCATGTCAAGCTCAGGAGACTCTCTGAAAGGTTACCCAAGTTTCCCCAACGTTTGGGCCAGAAAACATTCTGAGTGCCAGAATATGAAAGCTAATAGAGCAACACAAATACTAAGTAAGAAATGGCAAATGGGGTTATAAAACAAAATAATCTCTGTGTATCTGTGTAACAGAGCAAGGTTGAGAGCAGATCTGTATGTGGATATGATTTCCATCCCTGCTCCTCATTCTTTGTTCTTAATTTCTTTCTTGTAGTAGATAATAATTAATCACTGAGTCTTACAAATCTATTTATGGTATGTTCTGCTTATGTCAGGAATGTTCCAGCATGAAGGGCTCCAATTACTTTTGAGTTTTTAACTCCCTAAATTGTGAAATGTCTTCTAAAAAGAAGAGTATATAAACATATATGTGTATTTTAAAGAACATGAATACTAATAATGACCAAAATTCATCCCTACAGAATCCCCCACACAATACTCTTAAAGCTCTCTGACTGCTCTTCCCCCTGCCCCCCACCCCCAGGTATTCCTGATGTCTTTTCTTCCCCACTCCAAAGGACCACTACCCTGAATTTCGTGTTAATCATATTTCTTTGCTTTGTAGCCAAATCTCATACATATACCTCTCGAAACAATATATTGCTTAGTTTAGCCTACAGCGAACTTTATGTACCTGGAATTACACTATGTCCTTCTTCTGCAACTTGCTTTTTTTTTTTTTAGTCAATAGTGTGTGTTTGAAACTTGTCCTTGTTGCTATAACCATAGTTCATTTATTTTTCTGCATTGGTTGATTTAGTCTTAGGATTTTTTTCTTTAGCCTGTAGATGGGGTGAGTTAATTTACTTGTATTGTTTTATATTATTTCATGTATGAAGAAGATGCCGCAAACTGTTTATTAATTATACAGCATTAGGCTGTTTTCTTTTCTCCTTGGTTTTGATTGGGCAGAGTGCTATTCTACACATTTTGCAGTCTCCCAAGCACAAGGGCATGCATGTTTTTCAGGTGCGATGACTCTGTTGTCGAGTCTGTACGTGCTCAGTTTTACTAGATTTTGTCAAATTGATTCCCCAAGGGGTTGGATCAAGTTACCCTCCAGTCAGAAATGAATGGGGGTTTCCACCAAACTTTGGTGTTATCAGATTTCTAATATTTTGCCAGTTTGACTATTCAAAACGGCACTGGATCGAGGTTCTAGTTTACATTTCTCTGGTTTCTAATGAGCCCCTTGAGAGTTGCTGGGGGGACACATGGAGTGACTGAAATTGCTGGAATTAGAATCTGTGGGGTGTGGGAGGAGGGGAAGGTGGCAGCAGGGTGGCGGGGTAGGAGAAGACATGGGTCTGGTATAGATTCTTTCTGCTTTTTTACTCTGTGTTTGTTCCAAGGTCAGCCTTCAAAGAATCATATCAATTCTGATTTGTTGCTCTAATGAGCTCTATTTTCTAAAAATGTTCTATGAAAGTCTCTGAACCTCAGGAGTTGTGATTTTTCTCCAGGATGAAAGGTAAGCCTTGTTACCATGCAGAATGTCCTCCTAACAACCCGGTCCAGTAAATGGTAGTGCAAGAGATGCCTAGGGTCTGTGGGCGAGGCTGAGGCACCACCTGGACATGGGGGCAGATTCCTAGCTGGGAACATGGGGACGGAATGGGACATGTGCTCTGGCACCTGCTTCATGGCCACACCTGCCTCCTGGGACTCACTCATTCCCCTCCACTCCCATCGCTGCCTGGATCAGATGGACGCCAGAAGGCCCAGCCTGTGGCACCTTATATTCTTATAAAGTTACCTTTGCTTAATCTGTGTTTATGTATGGTACTATTCCAGCTTGATAGACACTGGCAGTGAGGTTCCTGTCTCCTAGAATTATTCTGAGAACATTCGATAAGGCACGTGAGCTTCTTTGACCACACGAAAGGTACTCAGTAAAGAGTAGCTCATATAAATCAAGGCCTTGTTTTATTCAACAATTATTTATGACTAATTAACATCCTAAGTGCCTGGTATAAGGTGATGGATAAAACAGTCTCTTGTCCCTGGAGCTTACATTCTAGTGAGGCAGAGAGCACATACACAACACGTGAACAAATAAGGCAATGTCAGATCATGACCAGCCAAACAAGGAGAACCAAGCCAGGTGGCACAGTGGAACACAGGTAGGGAGGGAAGCAGCCCATGGGGAAAAGGGGAGGGGAGAGAGTGCCCCACCAGAGGCAAGAATGTCTGCAAGTGCTCTCTGGGCCTGAGCTCAGGGCAGCTGGAGTGGGGTGAAGGTTGTAGGTCACAGAGATGCCTGGACTCCACAAGGTCTGTTCCCAGCTATGGGCCATGACACAGAGAGGGAATGTGCTCTGTTTTTGTCTTAGGTCAACATTCTGTGTTGGAGTTCAAAGTTATGCTCTCTGAGTGCTCTCACCCCTAGATCCATCAATACAGTAGATACTGGGCGGGGTGGGGGTTGTGCATAGGAACTTCCTCCCTCTCACCTGGGCAGGAAGAACACTTTTGATGTCTGCCAGGGGGCGACCTTGGCCAACTCAGCACGCTCCAGCTCCTGCCTGGTGTCCCTGCTTGCATCCCATCAGTGGGACCCCAAACAGCTCGGGGGACCCTGGAGGGTGATGTGCCCATCACTGTGCTGGTCCTCTGGTTGGCACAGAAGTGAACCACTGCCCAGCCTAAAGGAGGACCACCTCTTGCCTCTGCCTGTGTCAGCAATCTGGGGCTGAGGTCCCCACCCCTGAGCTGGAGTTCACATGAGTCGTGCACCACACTGTGCAAACACTTAAGGGTGTGTCTTACATATGAGTGCTGTATGTATCCTCATGGAAATAAAATTAAAGACTTGTTTTAAGTTTTTTAATTCTTTGGATCATTTCCCAGCACCTGCACGATAAGCATTGGAATGTTCTCACTGAATGTGCATTAAATAAGGCCATTTCTTGAATATAAGTTTTTTAAAGATGCTGAATTAGAACTTTGGCAAGGGCAAAGTACTTTTCCCAAATCATCCCCAACTCTCCATGGATGTGGCTCCCTTCCAATTTGGAATGGCTTCAGTTGAAGATGTTGTTTGCATTGGTCTTTTTGTTCCCGGTCCCTGGTGAAGGTGCTCGTGAACTCAAAAGCCGCATTTAGAGAGAGGAGAGAGAGAGGGAGGGAGGGAGAGAGGAGGGAGGGAGAGAGGAGGGAGGGAGAGAGGAGGGAGGGAGAGGGAGCAAGAGCGAGCTGTACTGTGTTCTCTCTCAGAAAGTACCTGGCAAACTGGAAGCAGCTCATGTGCCAATATTTGAAAGCTATAAATAGGGTCCTTTGGGATTGGCTCACATGAATCGATAGAAATACCAAGCTTGGGAGGCTGGTGGGGGAGAGAACAAGGCAGAGTGTGCTCTTCCCAGGGCAAGTGATGCTTCCCTTAGGTGGAGTGGGAAGGGCCCCAGAAGAATGCAGACAGGAGGGGCTCAGGTAAAGGTACCCTGTCAGGTCAGACATGTCTGTAACTTGGCAGGAAAACGCGTGTTCAGCCACATGTTGCATTTGAGAAGCAGCTGTTCTCCATGGTGAGACTGACCAGCCCCCTGCAGCTGTGGCATTCAGGGCAGGACTCTGGGGCAGGGATGGGAGAAGGCCGAGCAGGGAGCTGGACTGAGGAACAGAGTTTGATTTCATGGATCTAGGCAACCCTCTGAATTTGATGATGGGGAAACCGAGACTCAGCCCTTTGCTCTTTTTCCTAGCCCGCAGCCATCTTTCATGAGGGCAAAGACTGGTTTAAATGCAGTCCACTGAGATTCTTCTGCCTGGAAGTGCAGGGGTAGGGCATGGTTGCAGGAGGCCCTGTGGCCAGCGCCCCTGACCTCCACCGCAGCACAGAGCACCTGGCTGGCTTCCCTCCAGCTCCTCAGATGGTAAAATGTCCCACTTGGAGCTGTCCCACGCTTGTCAAAGTGTGTCAAAGAAAAGCCATGGAGACAAATGACGTGGGCATGCTTCGTTCCATGTGTGAGTGATCCATACTGTTCGCCTTGTCCCAGGCTGAAGCCGTATCATCAAAGAGCTCTGGGGACCACATGGCTTTCTTTTCTTGAAGGACTTTCCTGAATGTTCCTAAGATGTAAGTGTACACTGCAGGGGTGCTCTAAGAAAGAGCCTGGTGAAAGACATCACTTTACTCGTGGTGAAAGTGAAAACGTTGGTGATGCCACCGTTGACTGTGCTACACACAAGCTCTGCATAAAGGCCTGGGGCAGAAATCTCTGACTGCCGTCTGACTTGCTGCGTTTCTCCTTAAGCAGCCAGCCAATCTTTATGTCGTGACTCAGTAAGTTATTCAACGGGTCCTGTTCCCCTGGATGCGTTGGCTGCACTGTTTCAAAGTCCTGGGCTCCTTGCAAGTGCGTGGTGCAACTGTCCTCACGGCCAACAGCCTCTTTTTCCCTTCCTGGCCATTGTGAGTCTGTCTAAAGGTTCTGGATTTATCCTGAGCCACTCTGGCGAGGGGGGAGAGTGTTTGGAGCCTAGTTTGCACCACCAATCTTCCTTCTCTCCCTCCTTCTCTCTTTCTTCCCCATTACCCCTTCCAGGCTCTCACTGCCTCTGACCCATTGTGGGGAATCAAGGACCTTTGGTCTGGGATTTAACAATCCAAGGACCTGGTCCCAGTTCTACCACTTATTAGCTGGGCAACTTTGTGTTTGTGGTTTAGCGTCTCTGAGCCTTAACTGTCTAATCCGTCAAGTAAGGCAGACAAGTAAGGGTTCTACTGAGGGCTAACCCAGGGGAAAGCGATAACCCCTTGGCAGATCCGTATGGTTGTGCCAGGAATGCCAATTTCCCTGTCCATCAATGCCAAGACCACTCCCCGTCTGCATTAATCAGAACCCACCTGCACTACGATTTGTTAGAATTCAAAACCAAAATAAAACAAAATGAAACGCGGAAGCCTTTGGCCACCCGCCTGTCCAGCAGATGGCGGTCTCTGACCAGGAGTCTCATGGCCACGCCACCATGGGACACTGCTGCCCTAAAAAGAGAAGATTTGTCCAAGAAAACTCCAATAAAGAAATGTTATATATGATTCTCTGTGGAGAACTTGTGCAATGAGGAGGAAACACTTTCTCTCAAGCAACTGAACGTGTATTTCTCTTAGGTTTCTGCAAAATGCACGTGGTAACCCTTGAGGTGAAACTCCTCTTGTTTTCCTGTTGCATCGCCAGAGTTACAGGGCCCGGAAAATCACCACAAGGAACATTTTATTTAAGGTTATCTAAGAAATGTCTTCCTCTTGCTCTTCCTGATTTTTATCTTGTCATTTTCTTAGAAAAACAAACAAACAAAAAAGGCATTGTGTCTCTGGTTACTATGACAGCTGTGATTAGGGTCACAGGTGGGGAATGGGTTAGGTTACTTTCCAGAGAAAAAACACAAAACATCTGGTGCTGACATGCTGATGAATCTGCCCTCAGCTGCATCGGAAAATCTGGGGGTGGGATGGGGGTGGGAGGGACATTCTCCTGGCTGATGCAGAGGAGGGAGTGGGGGCGGGGCTCCTTTCCCAGTAGAACTGAGCTCTTCTGCAGTAGGGCTTCCCTCCTCCCCTCTCTTTCACCCCTCCTCTCCTTGCCCTGACTGTGCCCTCCTCTTCCTCTCTCTGCACTCACAACACTTTTCTATCTGCATGCAGTGATAGCCAGCCAGGTGGATTCCGCATACCTACAGTTTATAACTGTAACATTAACAGTGAAATAGGATTTCAACAGTGTGGAGTAGGATGCTCAGTTACATGAACAGTTTCCCCATGGTTGGAAGGGGTCTGTGCAGGGGGAGGGGTACCCTTCTAGAGAAGGGCGTGCAGGGCGGCTGTGGCATGTACCCGTCTGAAGGAAGTGTACGCAGCCTGCTTATGTCACCCGAGCTGCACCTGGCTTGTCCAGCTTCCACGCTGGGAGACAGGCTCTGACTCCCATCAAGATGTGTGTCTGTGTGAGTGTATGTGTGTGTGTATGGGGGGTATTCCTCAAACCCGAGAAAGAGGAGCACAAGCTCCACAACCCCCCACCACCAGCACACACACATAAGAAATCACAGATGTCCTCTACAGGCAGTAAGACACCTCATCTTTGGGCCCAGCCATTCACACCAATTCTGCACTCTTCACTTAAATGGTCTAAATCCAAGCAATGCATTCTAATCATCTTCCAAATGTGCACATGTTTTCTTCCTTGCTTTTTGCTTCTCCTGCAATAAGGCAGTCTCTGGGTGCCCACGCTGGTCCTTTCCATCACCTTCTTTCTCTCAGAGAAGTCTTTGAGCTCTCCCTTCCTTCCAGCCACCAGCAAGAAAGATGGAGATAAAAGTATTCATTTCCACTCAAAGAACTAAAAGTAGACCTACCATTTAATCCAGCAATTCCACTACTAGGTATTTGCCCAAAGGAAAAAAAGACATTTTATAAACAACACACCTGCACTGGAATGTTTATACAGCACAATTCACAATTGCAAAGATGTGGGAACAATCCAAGTGCCTATCAATACATGAGTGGATTAACAAAATGTGGTATGTGTATACCATGGAGTACTACTCAGCCATAAAAAAGGTGATCTAGTATCTTTTGTAACACCCTGGATGGAACTGGAGACCATTCTTCTAAGTGAAATATCACAAGAATGGAAAAACAAACACCACGTGTACTGAATACTAAATTAGAACTAATTGAACTCATGTGCACATATGGAAGTAAAACTCAATGGAAATCATGCAGGTGAAGGGGAGGAGGGGATGGGTAAATTCATACCTAATGGGTACAATGCACACTATCTGGGTGATGGGCACACTTATAACCTTGACTCCAACTGTGCAAAAGCAAATTATGCAACCAAAACATCTGTACCCCTGTAATACTCTGAAATTAAAAAAAAAAAAAAAGTATTGGCTTCCAGATTTTCTGGGGCTTTCAGAACATATCAGGGGCTTAGGATCCTGACAAGTGGAAAACAAGGGCAGGGGCAGTTTAGGATAAGCTTTTCAAATTTTTTTTTTTGATGTGTATGTTTCATTACGAACTTATGAATTTTCATATATTTGCTCTATTTTTTGTAGTTATTGTTCCTTTGATTCTCAAATTGTTCCATCCTTGGCCAGTTGACTTCTTCTGACATAATCTCAGTAGCTGTGACAGCTCTCCTGCTACCTTGGGGAACGGTATGTTCCAGGCTCCTCTTATCCTGCATGAGGAAAACCAAGCTCAATTATTTCTCCCAAGAGACTCGATTGCTTCAGTGGGCAAAGGCATTTTTAGACCTGGTCTGGACATGGAGAAAAAACCTCCTGTTGAGTGAGTTGAAGGAGTCTTCTGACTCATCCATGTAGGCACAAACCAAGCAGGCAGAAACAGGAGTGAAAATAAGAGAAAAATAAACAAACAAACAGAATGAAGAGGGGTGTGGCAGCGTCTGGGAAAGATACTGGATTGAGACTTGGGAGATGGGGAGTCCAGGCCCAGTCCTGCCACTGACTGACGTGATGCCTTCCCACTCCCAAGACTCAGCTCCCTCACTGGGAAATGGTGTAAGTGAGTGGGGAATGGACTCCACCAGCTCTACGTCCCTTGTGTTCAAAACTTTTGGAACTTTGCCTCTAGAATTTTTAAAACAAACTTTATTTCTTGTAACGTTTTTACAGAAAAACTGTGCAGATACTGCAGAGCATGCTCACGGACTGGTCTCCCTCACTATGAACACCTTGATTTCGTACGGTGTGCCTGTTACAATTAACAAACCAATATTGATACATCGTTAACTAGAGCCCATACTTTACTCAGATTTTCTTGATTTTTCTATTTTAGCATGTCATCCAGAATACCACATTACATTACATTATCATGTTTTCTTAGGCTTCTCTTGGCTGTGACAGTTTCTCAGACTTGTTTTGTTTTTGATGATCATGACATTTTGGAGAGTAATGGGAAGAGTTTTGTGAAATAAGATGTATCTGCTGTTAAAGAACACCACACAGGAAAAATTCCATTTTCATCACATCACATCAAAGGGTACCTGCTGTCAACAGGATGTACCATGATCACTGTTGATGTTGACTTTAATCACCAATTGCCAAGTTGTTCTACCACCATTTGTTGAAAAGACTATCCCATTCTGTCCCCATTGAATTTCCTTTTTTTTTTTTTTAAATGAATTGAAGTGTATATGTATGGGTCTATTTATGGGCTCTATATTCTCTTTCATTAGTCTAGGTTTCACCAGTATCATGCTGTCTTGATGACTGTAGCTTTATAGTAAAGCTTGAAGCCGGGTACTGTGAGTCTTCCAATTTGCTATTCTTCAGTATCATATTGGCTTCTCTAGGTCTTTTGTCTTTTTATTAATATATAAACATTAGAACAGGTTTTCCGATATCTACAGAACAGCTTGCTTAAATTTTGACTTGGATCTCATTGAATCTATAGATCATGTTGGGGAGAAGTGGCATCTTGGCACTGTTGAACCTTTCAATTTGTGAACGTCAGTATCTCTCCATTTGTTTACATCTTCTTTGGTTTCTTTCATCAGAATTTTGTAGTGTTCTGTATCTAGGTCCTGTGTGTATTTTGTTAGGTTTATACCTACCTATTTTTGGTTGTCATTGTTACTATTGTAAGTGGTATTGTTTTGTGAATTCCAAATTTCCATGGTTCATTGTTGACATGTAGGAAATCAATTGACTTTTTTAAAAAATTTTTTTATTTCAGCATATTATGAGGGTACAGATATTTAGGTTACGTATGTTGCCCTTCCCCCCTCCCCCTGAAGTCCGAGTTTCAAGTGTGTCCATCCCCCAGATGGTGCGCATCGCACTCTTTGTGTATGTATATACCTGTCCCCTCCTCCCCTTTCCCCCCTCCCCCCTGCCCGACATCCAATAGATGTTATTCTTATATGTGCACTTCAGCATTGATCAGTTAATACCAATTTGATGGTGAGTATATGTGGTGCTCGTCTTTCCATTCTTGGGATACTTCACTTAGTAGAATGCGTTCCAGCTCTATCCAGGAGTATACAAGAGGTGCTATATCACCATTGATTCTTAAAGCTGAATAGTACTCCATGGTATACATATACCACATTTTATTAATCCACTCATGTAATGATGGACACTTGGGTTGTTTCCACATC
>NW_012148086.1:1696339-1696832 GCF_000956105.1 Propithecus coquereli
CACCTAAGTTGGGTGCATACATATTTAGAATTATTATGTCTTCCTGTTGGAGTGTACCCTTCACCGTTATATAGTGACCCTCTTTGTCTTTCATTATTTTTGTTGATTTAAAAACTAAGTCATCTGAGGTCAAAACTGCTACACCAGCCTTCTTTTGTCTTTCATTTTCTGGAAATATTGATTTTCACCCCTTTACCTTGAGTCTAAATGCATCCTTGCAGGTTAGATGTGTTTCCTGGAGACAGCAGATGCTTGGCTTGTTTTTTTTAATCCATTCGGCCAGCCTATGTCTCTTGAGAGGGAAGTTCAAGCCATTCACATTTATTGAGAGAACTTATAAGTGGGTTGAATTACTGTTCATTCTGTTGGGTTGCATTTTGTTGCTTTGTTTTCTCTCTTGAGCCATTGTGGAATCTAGCCTTTTATCTTTAACTTTGGAGTGGTTTTACATTCATGAGTGTTTATTGTGCTGATCCTTGTGTAATTCTGTTTT
>NW_012148086.1:1697661-1721327 GCF_000956105.1 Propithecus coquereli
AGGTGGAGCAAAAACAATATATGTAACCTAAACATTTGTATCCCCGAAATATGCTGAAATAAGGAAAAGGTAAAACAAAAAGATGTTGAATAGGAATGGGGAGGGAGGACGTCTTTGCCTTGCTTGTCATATTAGGGGGAAATTGTCTAGTCTCTCATCATTAGGTATGATATTAGCTGTAGCTTTTTTGTTTTTTAAATGTTCTCTATCAAGTTGAGAAAGTTCCCCTCTACTCTTTGTTGAGAGTTTTTATCATGAATGGGAGTCAAATTTTGCCAAATGCTTTTCCTGCATCAATTGATAGGATCATATCATTTTTCATCTTTAGCCTGATATTGTGATAGCTTATACTGATTGATTTTCAAATATTAAACTAATGTTCCATACTTGAAATAAATCCCACTTTGTTGTGGGATATTAATCTTTTCGTACATTGATTCAATTTGCTAATATTCTGAAGAGGATTTTGCATCTGTGGACATGAAAGATATTGGTCTATAGATTCCCTTCCTTGTAATGTCTTAATATAGTTTTGGCATTAGGGTGATACTAGCATCATAGAATAAGTTAGGAAGTAATTTCTCTGCTCCTACTTTCTGGATGTAATTGTGGAAAATTGGTGTGATTTTTTCTTTAAATGTTTGGTAAGATTTACCCCTGAAATTATCTGGGCCGAATTTGCTTCTCTTTGTTTTGGAAGATTATTAATTATTGATTCAATTTCTTCAATAGATATAAGCCTATTCAGATCATTATTGTGTAAGTTTTGGTAGTTTGTGTCTTTCAAGGAGTTGGTCTATTTTATCTACATTATCAAATAACAAATAGAGTCGTTCAGATATTCCTTTATTACCCTTTTAATACTCATGAGATAAATAATGATGACCCCTCATGGATTTCTGATATGGACAATTTGTGCTCTTTCTCTCTTTTGGTTAGTCTGACTGGAATTTTGTAAATTTTCACGAACTTTTCAAAGAACCAACTATGGGTTTCATTGATTTTCTCAATCGTTTTCCTGTTTTCAATTTCAGTTATATGTGCTCTAAATGTTATTGTTTCCGTCTGCTTGCTTTAGGCTTAAGTTGTTCCTCTCTCTTTAGTTTCCTAATGTGAAAGTTATTTATTATAGGTTTTTCTTCTTTGCTGGCACACTTTGCTGTTTCCCACAAATTTTGATAAATTATATTTTAATTTGCAATTAGTTCAAAATATTTTTAATTTCTCTTGAGACTCCTTTAATTCGTGTGTTACTTAGAAGTATGCTGTTTTATGTTCAAATATTTGAGTATTTTACAGCTATCTTTCTTTTACGTATTTCTAGCCTAATTCAATATTGTCTGAGAACATCCTTTGTGTCATTTGTACTTTTTTATATTTGCTAAAATGTTTTATGGTCCAATATGTAGTTTGTCTTGGTAAATGTTCCATGCCAACTTGAGAAGAATGTGCTTTCTGCTATTGGATGGAGTAGTCTAGAAATGTCAGGTAAATCATGGTAATTGATAGCACTGTTTGGGAAAATCATGTCCTTGCTGATAGTCTGCCTGCTTGATCCACTGATTACTCAAAGAGGGGTACTAAAGTCTGCAGCTGTGTTCATAGAGTTGTCTATTTCTCCTTTCAGTTCTATTGCTTCATGGATCTGATACTCTGTTGTTAGGTACATAGATGTTTAGGATTTTAATGTCTTCTTAGAAAATTGACCCGTTTATCATTATGTTATATGGTTACCTGTGAGCATTTTCCTTGTTTTGAAGTCTAATTTGTCTGAAACTAATATAACTACTCCATATTCTTTTTGTATAGCATAGGCATGGTTTATTTTTCCTCTCTCCCTCTCCATTTCACCTGAGTATACTTAACGTGTGTAGGTTTTTTGTAGACAACAGAATGAAATCTTTTTCAAAAAAAATATTATGGATACATGATAGTTGTATATATTTATAGGATACATGTGATGTTTTGATACAGGGATACAATGTGAATTAATCAAATTAGGGTAATTGGGGAATCCATCACCTCAGGCATTTATCATTTTTTTGTGTTAGGAACATTCCAGTTCCAGTCTTTTAGTTATTTTAAAGTTTACCCTAACTTATTGTTGATTGTAGTCACTTTATTGTGATATTGAATATTG
This sequence comes from Propithecus coquereli, assembly GCF_000956105.1. NCBI lineage: Eukaryota > Metazoa > Chordata > Mammalia > Primates > Indriidae > Propithecus > Propithecus coquereli. The sequence goes on from NW_012148086.1 coordinate 1,699,802, forward strand.
TTCATTTTATCTAACTATCTAACTATATTTTTGCACCCATTAACCATCCCCACTTTATCCCTCCCCCCCATACCCATTCTAGCTTCTAGTAACCATCATTCTACTTTCTGCCTCCATGAGATCAATTGTTTTTAATATTTAGCTCCCACATATGAGTGAGAACATGTGAGATTTGTCTTTCTGTTCTTGGCTTCTCTCACTTAACACGATGTTCTCTGGTTCCATCCATGTTGTTGCAGATGGCAGGATTTCATTCTTTCTTGTGGCTATATAATTCCATTGTGTTATGTGCCACGATTTCTTTATTCTTTCACCTGTTGATAGACACTTAAGTTGATTTCAAATCTTGGCTATTGTGAATAGCGATGCAATAAACATGGAAGTGCAGATATCTTTTAGATATACTGAATTACTCTCCTCTGGATATATACCCAGCAGTGGGATTACTGAGTCATATGGTAGTTCTATTTTTAGTTTTGTGAGGGACTTCCATACTGTTCTCCATAGTGTTTGCACTAATTTACATTCCCACCAACAGTGTGTGTGGGTTGCCCTTTCTCTACATCCTCACCAGCATTCATTATTGCCTATCTTTTGGATAAGAGCCATCTTAACTAGTGTGAGATGATATGTCATTGTATTTTTGATTTGCATTTCTGATGACTAATGATGTTGAGCATTTTTTCATATACCTATTGGCCATTTGCATGTCTTCTTTTGAGAAATGTCTATTCAGATCCTTTGCTCATTTTTAAATTTGATTATTTGATTTTTTTCCTATTGAGTTGTTGTTAGAGTTCCTTGTATATCTAATTGTTAATCTCTTGTCAGATGGGTAGTTTGTAAATATTTTCTCCCATTCTGTGGGTTGTCTCTTCCCTTTGTTGATTGTTTCCTTTGCTGTGCAGAAGCTTTTTAACTGGATATGATCCCATTTGGGATTTGCTTTGGTTGCCTGTGCTTTGGGGGTATTACTCAAGAAGTCTTTGCCCAGATCGATGTCCTGAAGCCTTTCCCCAATTTTTTTTGTTTTTTGTTTTTTTTAGTAGTTTCATACTTTCAGGTCTTAGATTTAACTCTTAATGCATTTTCATTTGATTTTTATATATGGTGAGAGATAAGGATCTAGTTTCATTCTTCTGCATATGAATATCAGTTTTCTCAGCACCATTTCTTCAAGAGATTAGATTGTTCTTTCCCCATTGCATGTTCTTGGCTACTTTGTGGAAGATAAGTTCTCTATAGATATGTGGATCTATTTTGAGGTTCTCTATTCTGTTTGATTGGTCTATGTGTCTGTTTTTATGCCAGTACCATGCTGTTTTGGTTACTACAGCTTTGTAGTATAATTTGAAGTCAGGAAATGTGATTTCTCCAGTTTTTATCTTTTTGCTCAGGATGGTTTGGCTATTCTGGGTCTTTTGTGGTTTTAAACAAATTTTAGGAGTATTTTTTCTATTTCTGTTAAGAATGTCATTGGTATTTTGGTGGGGATTGCATTGAAACTTGCTTTGGGGAACATGCTTTGGGTAGATTGCTTTGGGTAGTATGGACATTTTAGAAATGTCGATTCTTCAAATCCATGAACATGGACTATGTTTCCATTTTTTGGTGTCCTCTTCAATTTCTTTCATAAATGTTTTATATGATCATATGGTTTTTGTTCTTTGTTCTGTCTATATGATGTAAAACATTGATTGATTTATGTATGTTGAATCATTCTTGCTTCCCTGGGATGAATTCCACATGGTCATGATGAATGATCTTTTTAATGTGCTGTTGAATTTGGTTTGCTAATATTTTTTGAGGATTTTTGGATATATAGTCTCCCTAGATATTGGTCTATAGTTTTATTTTTTTGTTGTGCCTTTGCCTGGTTCTGGTATCAGGTTGATATAGACCTCATAGAATAAGTTTGGGAATATCCCCTCCTCCTCTATTTTTGGGATGGTTTAAGTAGGATTAGTATTAGTTCTTCTTTGAATACTTTACTTTGTAGAATTCATAAGTGAAGCCATTGGGTACTGAAGTTATGTGGTCCTCTCTTCCTTCTTTCTTTCCTTCCTTCCTCCCTCATTCCTTCCTTCCTTCCTTCCTTCCTTCCTTCCTTCCTGTCTTCCTTTGTTAAAAGAGATTTTCTCTGGTAGTGTGTTTTAATTTCTTGCTTTTGTTATTTTGTAGGATTTTTGATTTGAGGTTACCATGAGGCTTGCAAAGTATATTTTATAATCAATTATTTTAAACATATGATGACTCTGTGACTCTGCTTATAAACAACAAAAAAATAAACAAGCAAAATCTCACAGAAATTCTACACTTTAACCCCACCCCCCACTTATTAACTCTTTTTTGTTCCCCATCCATATCTTTTTATACTACCTCTTAAAAACTTCTTGATATTTTTGAGACATTTGTCTTTAGTCTTACTACTCAAGATATAAGTGGTTTATACATCACAATTACATCAATAGAGTATTCTGTGTTTGTGTACTTAACTGCTACCAGTGAGAAGTATAGCTTAAGATGATTTCTTATTGTTCATTAATATCCTTTTCTTTCATATGGAGGAACTCCTTTTAGCATTTCTTGTAGAATAGATCTGGGGTTGATAAAATACCTCAGCTTTTGTTTGTCTGGGAAAGTCTTTTTTTCTCCTTCATGTTTGAAGGATATTTTTGCAGAATATAATATTCTAGGGTTAAGGCTTTTTTTCTTTCATTCCTTTGAATACCACTCTCTCCTGGCCTGTAAGATTTCCACTGAGAAGTCTGCTGCCAGACATATTAGAGTTCCTTTATATGTTATTTTTTCTTTTCTCTTACTTTCCTTAGGGACTTTTCTTTTTCTGTAAACTTTGGGAGCTTGATTATTACATGCTTTGTGTTAGTCTTTTTTCAGGATAAATCTGCTTGGTGTTCTATGACATTCTTTTACCTGAATATTTATATCTTTCTCTAGGTTTGGAAGGGTCTCTGTTATTATTTCTTTGAAAAAAGCTACTACTCCAATATCTCTGTCTACCTTGTCTTTAAGGCCAATAACTCTTCGAGTTGTCCTTTAGGGGCTATTTTCTAGATCTTGAGACATGTTTCATTTTTTTTTTATTCTTTTTTCTTTCTTCTCCTCTGACTGGGTGTTTTCAAATAGCCTGTCTTCAAGTTCACAAATTCTTTCTTCTGCTCAGTCAATTCTACTGTTGAGAGACTTTGATGCATTTCTCAGTTTGTCAATTAAATTCTTCAGCTCCAGAATTTCTACTTGATTTTTTCTCATTATTTCAATCTCTTTGTTAAATTTCCCTGATAAGCTTCTGAATTCCTTCTCTGTGTTGTCTTGGCATTCATTGAGCTTCTTCAGGACAGCTATTCTGAATTTTTTTTCTGAAAGATTACCTATCTCCATCTCTTTGGAATTGGTGACTGGTACCTTATTTAATTCATTTGGTGAGGTCATGATTCCCTGGATGTTCTTGATCCTTATGGATGTTTGTTGATGTCTGGTCATTGAAGGGTTAAGTATTTATTTTATTCTTCAGAGTCTGGGCTGTTTTGAACCTGCCCTTCTTGAGAAGGCTTTCCAGATATTGAAAGGGAATTAAATGTTGTGATCTAAGTCTTTGGTCACTGCAGCCATATCAGCACTGGGGGTTCCCTGAGCTTAGTAATGACTCTTATAGACTCCTGATGGTGCCACCTTGCTGGACTTGGCTAAGCTATGGGAGAATTCCCCGGATTATCAAGCAAAGTCTCTCACTCCCTTTCCTCACTCTCTGTGCTGGGCTGGTGGAGTTGGAGGAGGAATGATGTGGGTATTCCTTCATGGCTGCCAGTCCCAGGTTACACCTGAAGGCAGCCCAGTCTCACCTAAAGTCAGTGGTAACTGCTGCCTGGCTACCTTTGATGCTCCAAGCCCAAGGGCTCGTTAGTCAATAGGTGGTAAATCTTGCCAGGACTAAGTCCTTCCCCTCAGGGCAGCATGTTTTCTTCTGGGCCAGGGTGGATACAGAAATGCCATCTAAGAATTTAGGCCTGGACTCAGGGGCTTCAGGGATCTGCTTGGTACTTTATTTTTCTGTAGCTGAGCTGGATCCCAAGTTACAAGTCAAAATCCTCTAAACTTTTTCCTTTCCCTTCCCCAAGTGGAAGAAACCTTTCTCTGAGCTGTACTGTTGGTGTTGGGGGAGGGGTGACACAGGCACTGGCTTGACTGCTGTGGCTGGTGTCTCACTGAGTCACCTGCATCCCAAGTCCACTGGATCTGAGCCAGCACAGTCAGAGAAATTACCCAAGGGCTGAAGTCTTTGTAGCCAGACTGTCTCACAAATTTAGTTCAGGCCCCAGTCTTCTTTTTGTCAGCCAGTGGTGGAGCTAGATTGAATGTAAGTTTCAGGGTGGAGGATTTCCCTCTGGCCGCGCTAGTCTAATTCCTCCCTCTGTGGGCACTAGCAGAATTCTTCCCTGCGCTGTGTTCCCCTGTGCCCTGAATTTTAGTGCAAACCCACCCCTACAATCACTTCACTCTCCCTACCCCCTACTCCTAGGCACACAGATTTTCTCTCTACTTGGTGTCCTGGTGCGGCACTGCAGGGGGTTAGAGAGGGATGGCATAGGCAATTTGAGATTGTCATTTCTGCCCTCTCCAATGCCTCTTCCCTTGATATAACGTTAAAACCAGGTAGCATGATCACTCACTGATTTTCAGTTCTTCTGAAGGTGCTTACTTGCATGGATAGTTGTTGAATTTGGTATTTGCGCAGAGGGATGATTGCTGGAGGTTTCTATTTGGCCATTTTGCTCCTCCTCCTGTCCCCTAGGTCTGTCTTTAAATCCACTGACAATCTCCGTCTTTTATTTGGTGTGTTAAAATCACTCTCAATTAGAGTGACTATTGGCACCGTATAGTTGGATTAATAGCTACTAAGTTTGTTACTGTCTCCTATTCATTGTGCTTGTTTTTTTTTTAATTCTTTTTTTTCTGCATTCTCTGGTTTTAATCGAGCATTTTCTATGACACTATTTTTTTTATTTGTTGCCCTAAAGTTTGCAATGTACACGTTTAACTAATCTAAGTCCCCCTTCAAAGAACACTATGACAATTCATGCATAGTACTGGTATCCTGTAACAAAGTACCCCCCGCCCCGTTCCTCCCTCATGTTTGTTTTAACATTGTCCTGCATTTTATTTTTCTATATTCCACAGTCACTTCGTATATTGTTACTATTACTACTTTAAAGAAAGCATTGTCTTTTAGATCAGTAAAGAATAAGGAAAATAATTTGTTTTTTGTTCATTTATTCCTTCTATAGTGCACTGTCTTTCCTATGTATATTCGAGTTTCTGGCCTGTGCCATTATCTTTCTGCCTGAAGAACTTCTTTAAACCCTTCCTGCAGGGCAGGTCTGCTGGCCATGAATTCTCTCAGTTTTTGTTTGCCTGAGAAAATCTTTATTTCTCTTTCCTTTCTGAAAGATAATTTCACCAACCTGGAATTCTATAGGTTGGGGGTGGGGTGTTTTCCCTTTCAACATTTTAAATATTTCACTTTGTTCTTTTCTTGATTGCATGATTTCTAAAAAGAAGTCCACTGAAATTCTTATCCTTCCTCCTCATAAGGTGTTTTGTGCCTCGCCCTGGGCCCCCGGCCTGTTTTATTCTAAGATTTTTCTCTTTGCTTTTGGTTTTCTGCAGTTTGAATATGAGATGCTTAGGTGTAGATTTTTTGATATTTATCCTGTTCATAGTCCTCTGAGCGTTCTAGATCTGCTGTTTTGTCCCTGTCATCAGTTTTGGAAAATTCTCAGCTATTACTACTTCAGAGTTTCTTCCAATCCATTTTTCTCTTCTTTTTCCTTTCGGTGTTCCAATTATGCATATGCTATACCTTTTGAAATTGTCCCACAGTTCTTGGATGTTCTGGGATTATTTTCTCTTTGCATTTGAGTTTAGGAAGTTTCAATTCAGCTGTCTTTAGGATCACTGATTCTTGGCCATGTCCAGATTCTTGCTGAGCCCACTGAAAGCATCCTAAATCTGCCATCATCCTTCTGATTGCCAGCATTTTTTTTTCAATTCTTTCTCAGAGTTTCCATCTCTCTGCTTCCATTAGTCATGTGTGGCATATTGTCTGCTTTTTCTATGAAAGTAATTAACATATTAATTATATATTTATATATATTTATACATATCATTATTTATATATAAATTCATATGCATAATTTATATATAAAATTATATATTGATAATTCCCAAGTCTGTGTCTTATTCAAGTTTGGTTCTAATGCTTGCTTTGTCGCTTCAGATGTGTTTTTTTCCTTGCCTTTATCAGGCTTCATACTTTTTTTTGCCCTTGTGGAAAGCCCAACATGACATATCGAGTAATCAGAAATGAGGCCAATAGGCTGTCATCCACTGTTATGTTGCTGGAGCCCTTCTGGTGTGATGCTAAGGTGTGCCCCTAGCATTTTAAGTCTGACAAGACCCTGGCAGCTGAGGATAAAAAGAGAGACTAGCTCTGCGTTGTGACGTCAAATGGAAAACGAAGAAGCACCAGGCAAGTGTCAGGACAGAGGATAATGAGCCCACATCTGTCCAGCACCTCCTGTCCTAATTCTGTGCTCTGCTCCTTGATTTTTCAAAAACACAGGTACGTGAACTAAGATGATAAAATAGTTGTGCATGGAGAGAACTGCTTATCTGATATCCTGATATTTTAAAGAAACACATCTGTTTATGTTGCACATGTGAATTTTGAGTCCCTTATGCTTGACAACTCAGGATCTTCTCATCTGACCCACATTTTTTCTCAGAGGGTGGCCCAGTCTAATGCTTGTGATTTTAGCAGTGCTGGTAGCCACCCAGGCATCCTTAATTCTGCCTATTCTTTTGTTGTTGATACACATCATCACAACTATGTCCTTTGTGTTGCTGACCCTTTTCTCGTCCTTGGTTTTGACCTTCACTGTGTCTGGCTAAGCTTCTTTATAGTTTCATGCTATTTTGGGGCAGACAGGAAACTGATGTTTCTGCAGCAATCTGTAGCTATAGGAAATTCTTTGAGGTTGTCCCAGACTATTCTAGCCTGCTGCTTCCTTGCCAGCCTAGAGCAGGAGGATGTCCTCGAGCTTGTGCTGCCTGCTGGGGCTCCAACAAGAGAGGAACATGAATCATGGTCCACTTTGCCCTTCCCCAGACTTGTCCAGAATGTTCTTCTCTCGCACTAGACCTTCCTTGGTGAGGGCACGGGGCTCAGACCCCACGTCAATGCCACAGATATATTCAAGCTTCCTGGGGTTCCTTGGCTTCCTTGCTTCTATCTTCCTCCCGTGATTTGAGAATTTTTTTCTATTCTAAAGGGCAGGGAAAGTAATCACATATTTGTTGAATTTCAAGTTTCAAACCTTGACTAGCTCTTTTGTGTTCTGTGTTCTACTCTCAAAACCTTTCCGTGAGACAAAAATGTATCACTCTTTAACTGGAATGTCAAAAGGAGGTAATAAGGAAGTATCAGGAATGAAATATGCTCCTGTTAATATGAAAAATATAGTTCCACCATATTTTTCAAATAGATTGCTACAATTTAAAATAGTGGCTGCTGTTTTCATCTATAGATAAATCAAACGTTAAAATGTTCAGCATACCATACAACTATGAGAATGAAGAACACAGAAGGTCCCAAGTAGTCATGCATGAAGAAAGTAATTTAGATTAAAATTATGTTATTGAATTTTAAAAAAATGATTCATTACTTTCGTTGCTGAGATGAGGTGAGTGTGTGTGGAAACTTGTTGTAAGTGAAGGGCAATAGAAAGGTCTGAGAAATGTTTAAACATTCATAAAAATGATGGGGTGGAAGTTTTTAGACCAAGGAGAAACTACGTATTCTGGATTGTGAAGCAATGTGGTTAAAATAATAATGGATTCCATTTCTGTGGACCGACAGTGACCAGGTCCTTCATCTGGCTCTTCCTATAATGATGATTAAAATTAACATGTATGGAAGCTTACCATGTGCCAGCCACTTGGCTGAATGCTTCACATGGATTAATTTATTTATTTTTACAACCCAAGAGAGATTAAATAAGTAACCAGACATCACAGAGCAGGTAGCTGGTGCAGCTGGCTCTGCCCCAGGTCTGTCTGACTCCCTGGCCTGCCTTACTCCTCTGAGAGCTGCACTCCTGGTTGTTGCCATGGAGATGTAGATGGGCTATCATGTGTGTGGGACCCATGCACTGTAACAGAGCTACACCTCATGTTGTATGAGTTTACCTGGATGTGGGGTTTTAACTTATCTGCAAAGAGCATGTCTGGGTTTTCAGGCAGCAGAGATTATAGGACTATGTTTAGACAATGCAGGGACCAACTAAAACATCATGTGATAGGAGAGCAAATTGGCTGTTATTTTTACACTGTGACCTTGTAAGTTTTATTTTTAATTAACCATTTTACAAAATATGAGTAAGGATTTCTAAATTTTAGTGAGAAAATTCTTTCCATCCCTGTTGTAAATTTCACTGAACATTATTAGTCTATTAATTGCCGCATTTCCTCCTGTTTACAATGAGCTGTTATGTGACAGATCAAAATTGCAGAGTTCCAAGAACTTTACTGCCTCTTGAATGTGAGCTGGGGTATGTAGCATTTGGAGCATTTTCAATTGTTTTTAATAGCTGTTATGTGGTCTTTGTACCCAAATGCCACGTACATTTGTTAATAGGTGTCACACATAAAGGAGGGACCGGGGCACAGTGAAGTCAGTGTCACACTATTGTTTCGAATTTATGTTTTCGTAACTTTGTTATTAAGCTTGAAGATATTTTCCCTCCTTTATATTCTCAGAGCATCACTAAGCTTTTTCTAAAAATGAAAACATAGCACGCGAAGCAAAAGTATACTCAAAATTAATAAAATAATAATAAAAAAAGAACTTGTGTAGTAAAGTAAGAGAAACAACCATTGAACACTGGGGCACCTGGATCCAAGGGTCTGTCAATGCCTCACCGTGAAATCTTCATTTTGGACAGTTCAATTCCTTTTTCAGTTAAAAAATGAAGAGGATTAACTAGACAAACTGAAATTGAGTTCCTAGTTTTAAGATCTATAATTTTCTGAAATTAAATCCACTGGAGAAAGTAGGAAACATCGGAGCTCTGTGTTTGAGACCAGGCCTCTCATCTCTGGTCTGTGTAACTTGGGGCAGGATGTACATTTGACTGCCCTCGAAACTCATTAACCAAGTGGCGGAGTACAGTGGGCAGGGACTCGGGTGTCTCTGAACATCTTTTAAATGCTAAAATTGTAAAACGATATTATTCTACCATGGGTATTCCATCACTTTTTCTCAGATTGGGGCTTTCATTATTGTAAAACTGTTTCTGTAAATTCATGTTCATTTTAAACTCTAGATCAATCAATCTAGGGTCTCTTACACAGGACTCACGCCATTCCTTTTAGTAGTTAGATAATTTTAAATATTTGGGTTCACATAATTTCACATATTTTAACTCTATGTTTCCACTTTTCAAGTGTATATATAAGTGTATGAGTGTGTGTGTGTGTGTTTGGTAGTGAAAGAAATTTGGACATTTTTATGGTGTGGGTCAAAAACAATTTTTATTTCTATACTCAAAACCAGAAGCTAGGCTGGGTGCAGTGGCTCACGCCTGTAATCCTAGCACTCTGGGAGGCTGAGGCGGGTGGATCGCTCAAGGTCAGGAGTTTGAGACCAGCCTGAGCAAGAGCGAGACCCCATCTCTACTAAAAATAGAAATAAATTATTTGGACAACTAAAAATCTATATAGAAAAAATTAGCCGGGCATGGTGGCACATGCCTGTAGTCCCAGTTACTCAGGAGGCTGAGGCAGAAGGATTGCTTGAGCCCAGGAGTGTGAGTTTGCTGTGAGCTAGGCTGACGCCACGGCACTCACTTGAGCCAGGGCAAAAGAGTGAGACTCTGTCTCAAAAAAAAAAAAGCAAAAACCAGAAGCTAGTAAAACTCTTGGCATCTAAAAATGATCTCTTTTTTCCCTACATTACCCATAAGTAACACTGATGAGTTCCTACTCTCTGAGGACTAATAAGAGTAATGAGATACTAATTTTTATGACTATCCATATGCCATCATAGAGTTGTCATTTATCAAATATTTATAATCTTTAAATAAATACCAGGTATAGAAACATAGTACTAAATACCTCAAACATTTTTCTGGACTTCTTTTCCCTATTTAATAAATGGGTTCAAGGGACACATCTTAGTATATAAAAATTGAAATAATTTCATCATCTATTATACAGAGGTGGTAACTATTGTATTTTTTTCGTCATCATAGTTAGCACTTGTAGTCAAACCCCTAAATTTATGTTTTTCTTGCTAAAAGGGGTTTTTAGGAACAAATCGCACAACCAGATGGAGGGCTTTGTCCACACAGCCTGGCTTTGGGCCCCACTTCCCATGTGCCCTTTCAGGTGCAGCTCTAAGGTACAGTGGTGATGGTGGGCGGGGCATTCAGGAGGGCCTTGAGGTATGCTCCTCACACACGTCACTGTCCTCTCCACTGCAGTCTACCTGAGAGAGAAATTTAACATGAATCTATTTTGAATAAAATAATTAAAGAAAATGTGTTTTGAGAGAATTTCATTCATGTCAATGGGGAACCTGTAACATAAACAAGTATTTACTGAGTATTTTACTGTTCTAGGAGCTGAGGGCAGAAAATAATAAAATACCTGACCATATAGAGCTCACATCTTAGTGGAAATTGTGGCAAACAAAAATAATAAATCATTATTTTAGAATTTGACTTCAAATTATTCATGTTAATTCATGTGTTCTTTCATTTCTTAACTCATTCAACAAATATTACAAAGGATAGCATAGCTCAGGGTAGGAACGTTTGATAATTGGTGGACAATAGACTTAGTTTCTGCCCAGAATTGAACACATGCTGTAGGTATTAGTGATTTATACATTATTTACAAGTCTGGTGGTTCTGAAAATATGAACTGAGCTCAGCAGGGAAGTTCTTCTGCTCTTAGGGATCTCTCATGCATGCCTGCTGGCTGACTGGGTGTTGGTTTATTTAACATGGCTCAGTATTGACAACTGACTCTTCTTCTATCAGGCCACCCAGATATGTTTCATGGAGTGGTGGATAGATTGCAAAACTGGCATCTTTTCTTCATGCTTTTCCGGTATCCAAATTGTTTGCAGTGTGACTGTGGAGCCCCTTTCGTAAAGAGATCAAATGGATTTCCCCATTTCCTAAGTCTGGACAATAGAATATGAGGAAGTGATGCTGTACAACTTTTGAGCCCTAGGTATCAAGAGGCTGTGCATATGTTTGCGGTCTCTCTTGCTTCTCTGCTTTTATCAGCTATCCTTGCTGGGTTCCTAGACATGTGAGAGCCAAGTTCAGATCAGCAAAGCCATGTAGCCAATCTCCAGTCAGTTCACAACTGACACATAAGTGAGCCCCCTGATCCTGGTTCAGACCACCAGAACTGCCCAGCTGACCCACAGTTGCTAATGAAATTAAATGCTTATTGTCTGCTGTTAGGGTAATTTAGTTGTTTTTTACACATCTATCTTATGCAAGAAGATAGGCAAGTCATCTTAACTGGCGGTGCCTGCCCTTTGACCAAAGACAGCCATGTGGAAGGGGCCCAGGTGAAGGGTCCGTGGTCCTCTCAGGGAAAGACTGTGTGGGTATTTATGTGTCCTTGTGTCCATGGAACCATATAATTTAGTGATAGGGTATCAGACTGTAAGGTGCCTGATAACTACTCTTCACAGTCAGAGCTTTGGATGAGGACGATAGGGGGAATAATAAATTTGTGTGCAATTTCAATAGCACCCGTATTTGTCAGCTGGTCACAGCCTCTGTGTTTGAAGTTATTACTCCATTAAGTTTTCTCTGAGTAAGAATGAGAGAGACAAAAACCAAAAAGAGGTAGACGGAGAGAAAGAAGAGGGGGCAGTATGTAGGATTATAATCTGAAACAAATATTGACTGAAATAAACATGAACTTCTCTGGTTTGACCTCTGTCTTCCCCACCCACGACATACCCCCCAATACACCATGTGTACAGATCATTCCAGCCTCATATGTCTAGATGTGAAAGTCAAACCATCAAGAGAGACACTTTGTGACTGGATACAAGATTTGATCATACATTAATAGCTAGTGTCACATGCACAGTGCTCAACCTCATCTTTACATGGACATTATACAAATAGCAGGGCAAGGACCTCAACATCTTTTCTTCCTTAACACACTTCCTCGAAATTGGACCTGCAATCTTAGTGCTGGCGTGGATTTAATCCTCTGGGCTTTGCAGTATCTGATAAGCAACGATTTCCTGGCTCCGATCTATATTTTTCTTTTTTTCCAGCCTGAGAGAATTCTCCAGTCCTTCATTACAGGAAAACGTGCCCCCTTCTCAGCCTGGCCAGCCTCATTGTGTTTCTACCCTGTCAGTCCTTCATTTTCACGGTGAAATGAGCAAAACAGCATTTGCCTTTCCCAGTATCACAGGGTTATTGTGATGACCAAATGAAGTGATGAAGGTCGAAACGGAGTTACTATTTAGCACCAAGACCTCTGCAGGATACTAGGATGATTGGCCATGGATTCTGTCCTAATATAGAAGGAAAACACGTACATAATTTATAGATTCATCCTTAGTTTTCATATCTTCCTACCCCATGGGAGTGGATTAATGTGTAATGAGACTCTTGGTGATAGATTCTCTTTGATAACTGCTCCTTGCATTATAAAATAGAACCGCCGGTCAGCCACAATGGATGAACAGATTCTTCCTCTAGAAAAATCATGATTTGCAAACAGGACTTGTAATTTAAAAAGGGAAAAAGGTAATTCCATTAAAGAAAGAAGCATATGTCAAAGGCCTCCCTGACAGCCTCCAAGGTAACTGGAACTGACCGACGAAATTAAGTCAGGACAATTGACAAGGAACATGTGTAATCTTCCCATGATTTTCCACTCTGTTTTCTGTTATGTTTGATAGAGGGTGGGTAAACATATTTCCACTTTAAAATTGAAAATGCAATTTAGGAATTCTATCTTATCAGTAACATGCTTACAAATACCATTTATTATCTGATTTGAAATATTGCCAATTCCTTTGAGCAATCTCATTTATTAAAGGTATGTCAAGGAAATTTTGGGCAATGTATGGGTATATATGTGGAAGATTTTTCTCAGTATTGCTGAAAATAGTAACAAATTGGAGTTAGCCTAAATATCCAGCAATAAAGCGTTGTTAAAATAACTTGTGGCACAACCAAACAATGAAATACTGTTAAGCCTTTAAATAATTTCTGTGGAAATCTCTGTGTTTTATATTTTTACATGTGTTTTTTCCTGTGTATCAATATTGGAACACAGTGTCAAAAATGTGTTTCTCTGGTGGTGGGACTTTGAGTAACTTTAATGCATTACAGGTAATATTTTCTGTAATTTTAAAATTTAACAATATATGTAGTATAAAAGTACAAATACCACTAAATATGGGGAAACAATTATTCTTAATAACTTTTAAACAAGAAAAATCACAAAAAAGGCATTAATCTTTTCTGCAGCTCCACTTACTTACCAAAGAAAATAGTTGTTCTACGTAGTAGAAGTAAAGAGAAACAAAGCTTTCATTCTAAACTGAGACAAGCTTGGCCTATCCCAAACTGCACATACACACTTAGCACATAGCTTAGTCGGGAAAATCCTGTTGGCATTGTAAATATCGCGTTTCTCCTTTCAAGGACACTCTTTGTGAGGAATACTTTCTTGGCATTGGACATTAAATAATTATTAATTGACATATTGCACTTAATAGTTTGTGGTCTCAGCTGTAGTTTATATAAAAAATTTGACCACAGCTCTAAAACACCTAATCACTGAGGTGGGGGAACTTGTCATAAGAAGTAAGATGGTCATCCCAGTTGACTGGTCACTGCTAGCCCTTGCCAGACTCTGTCCTGGCTCACCTCCTGAGGCCCTTCCATAGACCCCAGGTGTTGCTATTAGAGCTGGTCACGAGTAAGGAAAAGTCAGACTTGCCCAGAGCCTCTCAAAACACAGAGCCATTTTATGGAGAGAAGTCTCTCGAGGCTCTCAGGACTACCAAGTAAGCAAAAAGTGACCCTTTCCAGGATATTTTTGGGAGTGGCAAAGGGACAAGTAAGAGAAAATAGAATAAGTTATCCCCAAGTGAAAAATATGACTTGTGCTAGTGTGAATTAAAATAAAATTTTAAGGCTCATCCCCCAACTGGCTGACTAAATGGACCCACTCGTAGCCAAAGGAATATCCTAAAACTAAATTGCCTGCAAGGAAGAAGGAGATCAGACATGCCTTATCATGTCTTCCTCCCTTCTTGGGGACATCCTTTATAACCCATTAACTGGCCTAAGAGTACGCAAGACAAACCTGCAGGTCCTCAATTTACACAACAAATCTATGTCCAGTGGCTTATCTCTGATAAACAGCTCCTTATGTTGAAACATTCCAAGCCTTTAGACAAAGCTTCATGTCTTTAACCAATTACAAGCCAAAGAATCTTTAAACCCACCTATAACCTGTAAGCCCCCACTTCGAAATGGCCCACCTTTTCAGGCCAAACCAATGTATGCCTCCCACGTATTGATTTATGACTTTACCTGTAACCCCTGTCTCCCTGAAATGTATAAAACCAAACTGCAACCCAACCACACTGAGTCCACTGCTCAAGACCTCTTGGGCGTGGCTCCGGGTTATGGTCCTCAAATTTGGCTCAGAGTAAATCTTTTTAAAATTATTTTACAGAGTTTTGTCTTTATTTCCGTTGACACTAGCAAATCATAAATCTTCTAAAATGTTACTGGCAAGTTGAAAATGCCAGTGATTAGCTGAAGAACTCCTGTGGATTGCAATAAAAATTTAATAGTGTGATAATCTTTGAAGACTTTTTTTTAAAGAACACATACAGAAGAGGAAGAAAGTTCTCCCATGTTTGACTTGGGTATATCATGTGGTGCTACCATTCACTCCATTATACACTGGCCTCTATATTTGCTTTGGTCTCCCTGCATTGAATGAACTGTTTTCCATTCTGCTTTTAAATCAACTTATGCTAAACCTCTGGAAGAGTTGCCTACCTGTGCTGCCTCTACTTACTGATTTCCTCCTGAATCCTCAGTAAAACTGAGGCTGACCGCTACACCCTGGCACACAACCATGTGATTGAAAATGCTCCCTCAAAGGTAACCAATGACCTGACTGTTCTACTTCTCATTCTTTAACACATTCAACTTCCTGTATCGGTTTACAACTCTGACCATACTTCCCTTCATAAAACTTTCTTTTCCTTTGGTATATGAAACTCTGGTCTTGTTTTTTTTTTTTTTTTTTCCCAGTTTTCCTCTTCTTCCTTCTTCTCTGTCCTTTCTTTCCTCGACATACGTCTTAAATGACACTGTCCTTAGAATTTTGGGTCTAGACTTCTTCCCCTCCAACACTGTACGTTCTCTCCTGGTTATCTCAGCCTCTCTCTTGACGTCAATGTCCATCTTCATCTCATAACTGATAAATACACATCTGTCCCCCAGGCTCTTTTGTGAGCACTGGGTCAAAACTTACACCTGCCTTTACCAAAAGCTCGACATTTGTAACATGAAGTTTGTGAACATGAAGTGTTCACGTCAGAAGAACAGGAACAAGTGGTTTGAGGAGAAGGAAAGAGTTTATTATTTTGCTGGCAAAAGAGGAAAAATGGTAGACCTTCTTGTCTCAAAATCTAAATTTCCTGAACATCAACAGAAATACAGAGCTTTTAAAGGGAGGGCCCTCAGCTCCTGGCTACAGTGGTTAACTATTCTAATTGTCCCATCTCTGCCAAAGACAAAGCTTGTGATCCCCACCTACCTGGGCCCACCTGGGGGACTGGCACCCAACTGGGATGGCTGAGCCATCTCCTATAACACAAAGAACAAAAATATTACCCTGCCCCTCCCAACCACTGGCCTGAGGCAGGGATGCAGGTTTTAGTTCTCAAAAAGGAGTAGAGGATGTTTTAAAGAGACAGAAAATATTTTTTGTTGGTTTTTTTTTTTTTAGGCCATTCCTTCTGTTATATATTCCTCACTCTCAATTTTACCCTTCCACATCTATAGGAGGAGGAGCGACTACTCTGTTCCACTCAGGATATTTCCACCAGGATGTTCCAGAACAGTTCAGCATGGACTCGTCACTGCCCCAGGAAATGGAGTGACTGAGCTTTGCCCAGTCACTGACGCAGTCAATGGCACCCCATCCTGAAGCATCCCGCCTGCCGAAAATGTCCTTCCACTGCCACACAGCCTTTCTTCTCGCTACCCCATCTGCTCACGAACACTGGTTTATTTCATTATGCGACGTCTCTGGTTGTATGTGTGTCTTTGTTCATCACCACGGCCCTATTTCTAATCATTATCCGCTTTTATCTGGATTACTACCAAAGCCTTTGATTTCATCTTTCTGCCTATCCTGTCCTCTGTCCTCAGATGAGGACTTCAACTGCCCCAATATCTTTCACACACAGTGTCCTGTTTGCTGTCCCCTAACTTGTGTGCAACTTTCCCTCTCTGTTCCATTGTTCGTGTTCTTCTCTCTACTTGAAATGCCATTTCCTTTTTCCTCCTTTTCCTCCTTGTTCTAATCCAATTCACCCTTCTTGACCTAGCACAGTCAATGAGGGACCAAAGAATACTGGTACTCAGGGAGTGTGGTCTGAGTCCATTTAATATGCTGATTCAGGATACTTGGCAATTCCTGGAATTGCAAAACTACTTTCTTAAGAAAAACTATTTCATGATATTTTTCAGCTGTTATTGTGGGGGAGAGCAGGGAACACTGCTGAATAATATGCAACTGAGGAAAATGACAGAGAATGACAAAACTAATGTTCCTGAACATAGCCGTGTGAAATAGAGTGTCTTTTGTTATAGAATGCATTTTCAAGCACAGTCATGGGGATTGCTATTGTCAACAGAATTCTAAATAGAAATAATTAGAGCCAGTTTTCCTAAGGGTTATTTCCCAAGGAATTTCCACTACTGTAATCCAGGTTTAAAAATAACTCATAGAAACAGGCAAAGGGGAATAAAGGAGAAGCTTATCGTCCCTAAACAAATGTAAAAACCAACACATTCATAGGAGTAAGTCAACAAAATGGAATTGCGAAGTGGTATGCTAAGTTTGAGTAAGATGCTTGCAGAGAATGGGAGGAAACTGGAAGTTGGTACTCTGAGTCAGACTTACCTCTGCCAATAGCTAAAGAAATATATTATTTTGTCTCAATGTGTCTCAATTTTGCTATCTAAAACATAGAAGACTTTTAAGGATTCTTTCAGTTCTAACATACCATGAGTATTGACTTTCTTCAATTCAGTTGTGTTTCTAGTAGCTGCTAAATACTGACTAAGATCTGCCTGACATTGAGAGATAAATGATTCTTGGAACATTTAATTTCAGGTAATTACACTACAATGAGGGAGAATGGAATATACAAGTTATATTCTCTCACAGAAGCCAGAGGGCAGGGTGATGTGTCAGACACAAACATCAGGAGAGGAGCCAGCTGAGACAGCAGAGCTTGGATGAATAATGCCGTCCTCAGGGGACATCTACTTGTATACCCATGTCTCTAGTATTGAGGCTCTAGTGGGGAGGTTCAGGACTCTCTGGAACAGAGGGAATGGCCTGGAAAAAAATGGCTAAAGATGTTTTCTGTCTCTTTAAAACTTCCACTACTCTTTTGGAGGACTCAGTCCTGTATTCCTGCCTCGAGGGCAGGTGGTCAAGAGGGGCAGATGGTCAGGAGGGGCAGGGGAATGTCTTTTGTTCTTTGTGTGACAGGAGATGGCTTAGCTGAATTGTCAGCTTCCATCCCAGGCTGACAGCTCCACCCTCCACCCCAGGCCCGGCACCTGGCCAGCAGGCATATAGGTGGGCCTCCCAGGTGGGTGGAGGTCATGGCTCTGTCTTTGGCAGAGATGGGATGATTAGAATCATTAATGACAATAGCCTAGAATTGAGGGTCCTCCCTTTAAAAGCTCTGTATTTCTGCTTATTGGCAGGAATTTGGATTTTGAGATGGTAGAGTCTGCCATTTTCCTCCTTTGTCTGAAAAGTAATCAATTTCTCCTCCCTTCTCTTCAAACCATTTGTTCTCATTGTTCTGATGGGGCCTTGATGACAAGTGATGAACTGTCCGTAACATCTTTCCTGATCATTGTTGCACGCAGTCTATTTTTAACCAATGACTTTGAGATGCTGCAGTAAATAGGGTGGAAGCGTGTTAGCTTGCCAGGGCTGCCATAACAAACTTCCACAACCTGTGTGGCTTAAACAATAGAAATGTATTCTTTTGCTGTTCCGCAGGCTGGAATTCCAAGACCCAGATGCCAGCAGGTTCCTTCAGAGGCTTCTGTCCTCAGCTTGCAGATGGCCATCTTCTCCCTGGGTCTTTCCTCATCTTCCCTCTATGCGTATGTGTCATACGGAGCAAGGCCCTTGGCCCCATAAAGGTTCCCTAAAAAATCACTGACATGAGGCAGATTGATTAATAGGAGAAAAAACAAACAAATTTATTTAACATGTATATGTGGGAGCCTTCAGAATGAAGACCCAAAGATACAGGGGAAATTTTCCATTTTTATGCTTAGTTTCAACACAATGTGGATAACCACGTAGAAATGTGATTGAACAAAAAGGGTTTGATCAAGTGCTAATAGACTGAGTGGGGAGACCCAGCAAGGCCTGTCTGCCTTGGTTCTTCTTGGGCTCTCTGAGCAGTATCCTTCTATTTGGGCATGGGCAGTGCCCTCTCTGAAATGAGGGTCTTATGGTCCACAGCCAAATAAGGTATGTCAGATACTTTCTTTATGGCCAGTTTTTACATAGAATAATTTTAGGTTTTCAGAAAAGGGGTTCTGGCTTTTATGTCCCGCCTTGGAGAAGAGGGATTCTAGTTTCCATGGCTAGCCTCAGGGAAGAATGGGAGTTAGGGACAGGAGGACAGGAGAAGGTCAGAGAAAAACTTTTGCTTCTGATGCCTTCATTTTGGGATACCATTTTCTGAGCCCCATCAGTATCTAAATTTCCTCTTTTAATATAGACAGTCATACTGGATTAAGGTACACCCTAATAAACTCATTTTAACTTGATGACCTCTTTAAAGACCCTATGTCCAAATAAGGTCACATTCTGAGGTATTGGTGTCTATAAATTTAACATGCAAGTGGGGGGGGGCATGTAATTCACCTGTAACGTCCAGTGTAAGAAGAAGTAGACTAATACATTATTCACAATAAAGGGAGTTTAGTAGTCACTGCCCTGTGAGTGGTGAGGTGGAATAATTAAACACACCTGGATGCAAATGCCAGCTCTCCACAGGTTAGCTATGTGCCATTTGATGCCCGCTGAGATCAGACACCTTGCGTTTACCCATCTGTAAAGTGGGAGTAATATTCCTAACCCAGACGTCTATGAATTTTAAGTCTAACTTCTGAGAAAGCACTAGGAACAAAATACTTACATAGGGTGACATTTAATGTCCTGTTAAATAATAAATGACTAGAAACGAGAGTGACACTCAATTGAGGTTTATTAAAACAAGATTTTAAGGATGCATCTGGGAAAAGCACAGTCCACAACATATCTGATGTGGACTGGGCTGTCTGTAGAAAACACTGAGAACTTCGCATTTGAAGGAAAAAGTGGGTGCACAGGAAGAAAAAGGGAGGGTGAAGGAGGTGAGCCGTGAGGCAGTTGATGGTGTTGTTGTAAGGTTCTATTTGGTGCTCAGTAACTCTACGGGAGATAAGATGAGCATTCAACAAGGGGGAAGGGGAAAGAGTCAATGTTGAGATCTTCTCTGGGTGGGTAGAAGAGTGATCACATCTCTTCTCTGATTTGCATCCGTGGAGATAAACTTGTTATCAATATTTAAGAGTTTATTTAGGCTACAGTCCTAAGGTTATAATCGACATGCACTCATTTTGCAGAGGTTGGATATCTTGAAAGGGTTCTTTTTTAGGGCTGAAGGAAGTAGAAATATTTTAACCTCAAATACATTTCTTCGACATATTTTGAGATGGCTGTGGATAGAGAGGAATATGCTGTATGACTGTCTAGGTGGGAGGCTGTGGGAGCAAGTCCCATCTGCAGAGAATCTCTGTTCAACGCAGCCTGGTCCTGACTATTTGATCTGGGACAGGTTTGTTGAAAGTCTGACATCCTTAAAGATCTGAAAAAATATTTCCCTGAGGGCTGTTCTTACCTGAAGCTTATCTGCATAACAAGAACACTTTGCCAGCCAGGCCTCCTTTCTCCCTCCCATACTCTGTAATCCCCCAAAAAACTTGTTCAGTCATTTTCTAAACCCATACATTTCTTAAAACAAGACCCTTGTACCTCACTGGGGAGAGGATGGCAGCGCTTGCATGACTCAGTTCTCAGGTTCAGTTCTCCCTTTTGGTATGATGCATTTGGGGGGTCCTGAGATTTTTATTTTTTCTTTACAGTCCTCATCGAGAAGCACAAAGTAACCCCTTACGTGTTATCGTGGAGGCATAAAATTGAGAATGATTAAGTCAGATATAACAGAGTTAATGAAGAAGGAATGGCATACAGAAAAATTTTTCTTGCTTTAATTATTCTTAATTGAGACCTTGTTAAAACTTAATTTCTCTAGAATTTTTATGGATGCTTCATGCAAAAGAGCTATTTACCACTGGTAATGATTCAACACATACCAGCGGGGTGAAAAAAAACCCACTGGATTCTTTTTCCTTGTCACAGCATTGTGTGTTTGACTTATTCCCAAGGAAATAAACAAGATTTGATTTGGAAAAAACGAGAATTTTGAAAAGCCTCAGAGATTGTGATAACTCGCATTCATTTATTTCATTTGGCCTAGCACTATTTCCTAAAGAAAGCATTCTAATCCCCTGTGTAAGCCGTAGGTACTTTTCAACTCCAATTCTCACTGCTCGTGATTTTGACTGGAATTTTCATGAAGCCATTAAGATTCCATTTTTGAAATGCCTCTTGACAAATTCTTTTCTGTTAATGTCATTCCAAATTTTATTTGTCTTTTCCCCTCCCATTTAGAGGCAAAATACCTATACTTAAAAGAACATTTAATTTGAATATGTTTTGAAACAAATCATTATAAAAATTAAGATGTATAATCCACATTGTAGATAAAGCCCAGACACTGAAGTCCGATAGATAGTTTTCTTTTGTTCAACAATCGTGTCCACCATTTATACATTTTTTTCCTATGCATCAGGCAATTTTGAAGGGTAGACATTATTCTTTCAATTTTATGTCAGGGAACTAAAGATCTGTCAGGTTGTTTATACCAGTTCTCCAGCCAGGAGACAGTGTAAGCAGGGCTCAAATCCACTTTGCTAAATCTAAAGTCGGTGCTCTTTAAACTTTATTTTTTGGAAATCCCATGGGATTAGAAGTAATTGTGCAAGGG
>NW_012148086.1:1722362-1723975 GCF_000956105.1 Propithecus coquereli
ACATAATAGATAAAATTGATCACATTTTGGGGAAATAACTTTCTTATAAAGGACTTCTAAACAAAATGCATTAAACATATATTTTAAATCTTATTAAAAATCGAAGATTAAGGAGGTAATGAGGAAATGTTGAATTCTGTTTTTGGCCAAGCTAAAGTAATGGGAAGTGTCTTTACTGCTTGCCTGAAACAAAACAAACTGGCAAAATATATAAAAACAATGTTTTTCTAAGATATTGAATATCAGGCAATAAAAGACCATCACCTCTGAGAGACAGGAATAAAACAAGGTGAGTTCTATAATATCCCTAGTTTACTGCCTTGAGAGAATTTCCAGGATAAGGTGCAGGAAAGGGAAACCCAGACAGAGCCTGGTGGATTTCTGAGTTGAGGAAATGAAGCTGAGAATCCACGGAGACAAGGTAGCTAGAATTTGCACGATGGAGTACTGGAGAGGAGAAAGGGGCACACAGAAAATTCTAGGAATTTGCAGATGGTACACAATGTGTTCAACTCAATACATGATTGCAGAAAACTACCCCAGGCCAAGGAAAGAAACATCTGGAAGGATGCGAAGTAACAGTGCCCAACACCCACACTTGACTGAGAAGAGTTGCCTATTCCATCAGACAGTCCGGGAGGGCTCATCATGACCATTAGGAATTGGTAGAGAACATAAAAAGGCCTTGTCTTAGCAGAGGGGGATATTTAGCCTTAGACTGGGCACTATTCTGGTCACAACTAACAAATATTAAATCCAAAAGTTTTAAACTGTTTCCAAGTAATTTAACAGATCAAAACTTGAGAATACTTATAGGAATACAGATGCAGTCAGCACCCAACAAAGTAAAATTCACAATGTATGGAATCCAGTAAAGATTACAAGACATGCAAATAAGTAAGCATATGTGACTCATAGTAAGGGAGATAAACAGAGCATCAGGGAGTTGTGGGACAACTTCAAGTAGCCAAATATATTAATATGTGTAACTGGAGTATCTGAAGGAGAGGACAGAGAGGTGGAGCTTAAAAATATTTAATAGTCAAAAATTTTCCCACTGAGCACGGTGGCTCATGACTGTAAATCTAGCAAACTGGGAGGCTGAGGAGGGAGGATTGCTTCAGCTCAGCAATTCGAGCCCAGCCCAAGCAAGAGAGAGACCCCAGCTCTACTAAAAATAGAAAAATCAGCCAGTCATGGTGGTGTGTGCCTGTAGTCCCAGCTACTCTGGAGGCTGAGGCAGGAGGATTGCTTGAGCCCAGTAGTGGGAGGATGAAGAGAGCTATGATGACGCTACTCTACTTGGGGTGACAGAACAAGACTCTGTCTCAAAAAAAAAATTCCAAATTTGATGGAAACTGTAAACCTACATATCCAAGAAGTTCAATAACTTTAAGCCTAACCTAACAAACATGACTGAAACTAAACCAAAGCATATCATAATCACTGCTCAGAACTAGTGATAAAAGGAAAATCCTAAGAGCAGCTAGTGAAAAGGCACATTATGTTTAGACCAACAATGATAGGGATGACAGCAGATTTCGTATTAGAAACCATGTAAGTAAGAAGATAGCATGACAACATCTTTAAAGTACCAAAAAAAAAAAAAAAAA
>NW_012148086.1:1724340-1726189 GCF_000956105.1 Propithecus coquereli
CAAGGGCTCCCTTTTCTCCACATCCTCACCAACACTTGTTATCCTTTGTCTTTTTGATAATAGCCATTCCAACAGATGTGAGTTGATATCTCATTGTGGTTTTAATATGCATTTCCCTGATAATTAGAGATGCTAAGCTTTTTTTTTCAGAAATCTTTTGGCCATTTGTATCTCTTCTTTTGAGAAAAGTCTATTCAGATCCTTTGCCTATTTTTTTTAATTAGGATGTTCATTTGTTTGCTACTGGATTGTTTGAGTTTCTTATATATTTTGGATATTAGCCCCTTATCAGATTATGGTTTGAAAATATTTTCTTTCAATCCATGGGTTGTGTCTTCACTCTGTTAAATGATTCCTTTGCTATGCAAAGGATTTTGGGTTTGATGCAATCCCATTTGTCTATTTTTGCTTTTGTTGTCTGTGCTTTTGGAATCCTATCCAAGAAATTATTACTCATATCAATGCTGTAGAGATTTTCCCCTATGTTTTCTTCTTGTAGTAGTTTTACAGTTTCAGGTCTTATGTTTAAGTCTATTATCCCCTTTGAGTTGATTTTTGTATATATGGTGTGAGATAAGGGTCTAATTTCATCCTTCTGCATATGAATATCCAGTTTTCCCAGCACCATTTATTAAAAAGACTGTCCTTTCTTCTTTGTAGAAAATCAATTAATTTTAAATACTTGAGTTTATTTCTGGGCTTTCCATCTTATTCCTTTGGTTGATGTATCAGTTTTCATGTTAGTATCATGCTTTTTTATTACAATAGACTTATAATATATTGTGAAATCAGGGAGTATGATGCCTCTAGCTTTGTTCTTTTTGCTCAAGATTGCTTTGGTTATTTGAGGTCTTTTCTATTTCCATACAAATTTTAGGATTTCTTTTTATTTCTGTAAAAAATTATATTGGAATTTTCATAAGAATTAGATTGAATCTGGAGATTGCTTTGGGCAGTATGGACATTTTAACAGTAATAATTTTTCCAATTCGTAAACATGATATATCTTTCTATTTATTTGTGTCTTCTTCCATTTCTTTCATCAATGTTTTATAGCTTTCATTGTACACTGAAAGTATCTCCTTGGTTAAATTTACTCCTAAGTATGTGTTTTTTGATGCCATTATAAATGGGATTGTTTCCTTAAATTTTTTTTTCTGACAGTTTGTTCCGGGTGTATGGAGTATTTATCCAAATCAGTATGTCAAAGAATCTGCATTCCCATGTTCGCTTCAGCATTATTCATAATAGCCAAGATAAAGAAGCAACCTAAGTGCCCATCAAAGAATGAATGGATAAAAAATGTGGTATATTTACACAATGCAATACAATACAGTCTGAAAAAAAGAGAAAATTCTGACATTCATAGCAACATGGATGGAACTGGAGGATATTACAGTAAGTGAAATAAGCCAGGCACAAAAAGACAAATACTATATGATCTCACTTATATATGGAATCTGAAAAAGTTGATTTCATAAAAACAGTGATTAGAAAGGTGATTACCAGAGGCTGGGGTGTAGAGGGTGGCAGGGAGGGGAAAAGGAAGATGTTGACTAAAGGGTACAAATTCTCAGTCATACTGTAGGAATAATCTTTAGTGATATATTGTACTACATGGTGACCACAGTTAATACCAATGTATTGTATATTCAAAAATAGTTATAAAAGAATAGAGTTTTAACATTCTTACCACATCTAAATGATGTTGATGAGGTGATGGATATGCTAATCAGCTTGATTGAATCTTTCTACAACGTATACATGGATCAAAACGTCACATTGTACTCCGTATTATACACAATTATTACTTGTCAATTAAAAATAAATAAATAAATTTAAAAAATAT
>NW_012148086.1:1729494-1730111 GCF_000956105.1 Propithecus coquereli
CACAATGGGAGATTGAGGCTGGAGGATCACTGAGGCCAGGCATTCAAGACCAACTTGAGCAAGAGCAAGACCCTATCTCTACAAAAAATAGAAAATGTAGGGCATGGTGGTGCATGCCTGTAGTCCTAGCTACTCAGGAGGCTGAGACAGGAGGGTTGGTTGAGACCAGTGAGCTATGATGATATCACTGCACTCTACCCAGACCAGAGCACTCTAGTGAGACCCTATCTCAAAAAAGGGAGGGGGCAGGATTTACAACCTACCAATAAGATCATAGACTATATAGGTCAGTAATCATAAGATCAAAAAATACTCTTACCACTTTAATATTGTATTGAAAGATCTAGCCAGTGCAATAGGCAAGAAAAAGAAATAATAGCTATTCATACAGGAAAGGAAGAAATAAAAGTGTTCTTTATTACAGATGATAAGTTCATTAACATAAACATTTAATGGCATATACAAAAAAACTATAAGAACTATATAGCTTAATAGTTAAATTTAAAAATCCAAAAATCATAAAATGTCTAATTTTTCTGTAGGGCACATGGATCATTTAGAGAGTTGATCAGTTATAATTATAGGAAAGTCTCAATTTAAAAATAAAAGGAATTATA
>NW_012148086.1:1738914-1739458 GCF_000956105.1 Propithecus coquereli
TGTGATCATAACTTAATTAAAAACAAAATCACAAAAAAAAGTAAATAGGAGAAAAAATAAGGATCAGGATAGATATCAGTAAAATAGAAAACAGGAAAACAATAGGGACAATGCAACAAATCTTGTTCTAGTATAAGAACAATAAATTCATAAACATTTAGCCAGACTGATTAAAAATAATAAAGAAGACACAAAATAAAAATATCAGGAATGAGAGTACCAACATCACATGAGTTTAAAGATATTAAAAAAACATAATAAAGGAATATTATCAACAACTTTATGCCAATATATTCAATATCGTAGATGAAATAAACAAATCCCTTAAAAGACACAGGCTACCAAAGCTTACTCAAGAAGAAATAGATCATCTGAAGAGCCATATGTTCAGACATTAAATTTATAGCTAAAAATTTCTCACAAAGAAAACTCCAGATCCATATGGCTTTACTGGTGAATTATACCACAAATTTAAGGAAGAAAAAAATAACAATTTTACATATACTCTTCTAGAAAATTGAAGAGGAAGGATGACTTCACAACT
>NW_012148086.1:1741252-1742887 GCF_000956105.1 Propithecus coquereli
AATCTGACCAGATGGCTTACAAAGCTTTCAAGGAACAGATCAATTTTATACAGAATTTTGTAAATAATTGAGAAAAGTGGAACATCTCCCTACTTAACCTCTGAGGCCAATGAACCCTCTGTGTTATCAGAGCCCCGGAAAGAGAGGACGAAGAGGGTGAACAGAAAAGTACTCAAAAAAATAATTATGAAAAGCTTCTGAAATTTGGCAAGGGACATATACTTAAAGATTGAAGAATCTGAGTAAATCTCAAATAAGATAACTCCAAAGAAATCCTCTCCAAGACGCATCATTACTAGAGTTCTGAAAATTAAAGACAAAGAAAGAAATGTGAAAATCAGTAAGGGAGAAATAACACATGACCTACAGGTGAAAAACAATTCAAATGACAGCAGATTTCTGATCAGAAACCAAGAAAGTCAGAAGAAAATGAAGGAAAAGACCTATCGACCTGCACCCAGGGACAATACCCTTTAGGAAAAAAGAGCAAATGAAGGTGTTTTCTGATGAAGGAAGACTAAGAGACTTTGTTCCCAACAGACCTATCCCGAAAGAATGGCTAAAGGAAGTTCTCTAAGCAGAAAGTAAACGACAAAAGAAGGAATCTTGGAAATCAGAGGAAAAAAGCATGTAAGAAAGAGTAAAAGAGTCGCTATAATAATGAACTTTCTCTCTCCTCTTGAGCATTCTAAATTATTTTTCACAGTTAAAGTAAAAATTTTTAGTACTGTTTGATGCGGTCTTCAATGTATGCAGAGGAAATATTTAAGGTAATTATATTGTAATTGGGGAGGGTAGAGGAGAATAATGGGAAATTTTCCACACTTTGCTTCAAATGCTAAAATGTAGATACCCCTAGACTGTTACCAAATACTGATGAGGATGCGCAGAGATGCGGTCTCATACTATATTGTTGATATAAATTTAAAATCCTACAGCCACTCTTGAAAGTTATTTGATAGTTTCTTTAGAATATGTATATACACTTATGGTTCAATTTGGCATTCACATTCCGGTGCATTTATTCCAAAGAAATGCAATCTTATGTCCATGCAAAAGCCTGTATGAGAATAGTTATTGGGACATTATTTGTGATAGCTCAAAACTAAAAACAACCAATACATCCTACAATAGGTGAATGGTTAAAGAAACTGTGGTGTCTGTAGCACAGCTTACTACCAAGCAATAAAAAGCAACAAACTGTTGATACACACAACTTGGATGGATCTCAAGGGCATTAAGCTGAGTAAAAGTGATTGATCTTAAAATGTCACACACTGTAAGACTGCGTTTATATAACATTCTCAAAGTAACAAAATGATAAACTTGAAGAATAAGTTAGTGTTTGCCAGGAATTAAGGATGCTTAGGCAGGGAGGGAGACAGGTGAGGCAAGATGAGTATGGCCATAAAGAGGTGGCCTGAGGAAGATCTTGGTGGTGGTGGGACAGTCTATACCTTGATCACTGTAGGGTCACATGACCCTATGCATGTGATGAAATGACGTGGAACAGTACACTTGCATTGTACCTATGCTAATTTCCTGATTTTGATATTATACTATAGCTTCAGAAGATGTAAAAGTTGGGAGAAACTGGGTGAAGGGTACTGGGTGAGGGGACTTCTCTATAATGTT
>NW_012148086.1:1742937-1743858 GCF_000956105.1 Propithecus coquereli
AAATATAATTGGGTAAATAGAAATAATAACAATTTAGTGTGGGCTTTATAATATATATGAAAGTAAAATGTATGACAATAAAAACAAAGGTTGAGAGTGAAGAATAGAAATATATTGTTTGAAGGTTTACATACTATGCATGAAGTGGTATAATAGCCTGTGATGGTAGAGTGCAGTAAGTTAAAGATAGATACTATAAATCCTAAAGAAATCAATACAATATAAAACAAAGACAAACGTCTAATCATCCAGTAATGGAGATAAAATGGGATCATAAAAACATTCAATTAATCCAAAAGAAGGCAGAAAAAGAGGGGAAAAGGGATAAGGAATGACAACAGCAAGACAATAGACTTAAGTCTAATCACAGCAACATCACATTACATGTAAATTGTCTAAACCTCAGTTAAAACATGGAGTTTTGGGGCTAGATTTAAAAAGCAAAACTCATTTATATGTTGCATAGAGAGAACACACTTGAAATACAAAGACACAAAGTAAGCTAATCAAGGAAAGCTGGAATGGCTAAGTAGACTTCAGAGCAAAGAATGTTTTCAGGAACAAAAAGACCATTTTTAATGATAAACGAGTTGATTCGTTAAGAAGATATAGCAATCTTAGATGTTATACACATGATAAAAATGCTTTAAAAAAGTTGAGGCAAAAACTTACTTAAGGAGACATAGACATAACCACAATTATAGTTAAATATTTCAATACCCCCCCTGTTAATAATTGATAGAGCAAATAGACAAAAAAATAAGTATGGATAGAGAGAATTTTGTTGATCGACTTGGCTTATTTGGCATTTATAGAACAATCCACCTTAAAACAACATAATACACATTATTTTCAAGTGCACACAAATGTTTTCACAGACAGACTATATTTTGGACCGTGACATAAGTCTTGATAAATTTG
>NW_012148086.1:1756863-1818165 GCF_000956105.1 Propithecus coquereli
ATATAGGGGTAAAAATTTTAGTTCTTATGCAGCAAAAGTCTTTTTAAACAAAACACATAAATGTAGGCTATAAAATACATAATTAATAAATTCGACTATACTGAAAATTAAAACTTTCATGTACTGTCTGAAGAACATGCAAAGACAGCTGGGTACAGTGGCACACACCTGTAGTCCCGGCTACTTGGGAGGCTGAGGTGAGAGGATCTCTTGGGCCTAGGAGTTTGAGGCCAGCTTGGGCAACATTGTGAGACTCCGTATCAAAATTTTTTTAAAAAATTAAGGAAAACATGAAAAGGTAAGTTAACTGGGAGAAGGTAGTTTCAATAAATACAACTAACGAAGAACTAGTATTGAGAATAAATTTTTAAAATTCTGAACATCACTAGGGAAGTACAAACCACACAATAAAAAAGTGGGAAAATTCATGAGTGGTCAACACAGAGAAGAGAAAGTACCAATTTTCATGAATGTCTGAAGAAATTAACGTAATTGGTGATACAGGAAATGCAAATCAAAACCGCCATATGACCCTATTTCATACTCATCTGACTGGCAAAAGCTGGAAAGTGTGCCCTTTTCAAGGGTGGGGAAGATCCATTATTCATTACTGCTAGGTTTGTACATTGTGGAAACATTCTGGAAAACAGGTTAGCGTCACTTCCTAGGGCTGGACATGCACATAGCCCACCACACGGGAATTCCACTCCTTCCTAAGATGAAGTCTTGTACACGATACAACATATGTGAAAATTCACAGCAGCACTAATAATAGCACTGAAGCACTGGAAATAACCCAAAATGTCCTTCTAGAAGAATGGATGAATATGCTGTGGTCTATGCACACAATGGAACATTATACAGGAGGCAGATGAACAAACTAAGCTATATATTAATACAATATGGTGAATCACAGCAAGTTAAAAGAGCTGAAATATTAAATACTAATATTCTTTCCATAAAGTTTAAAAGTTAAGATAAAATAGACTTTAGGAATGTATATTATATAAACATGAAATATATATGTAAATTAAAATAATATAAATGTGACAAAGAATGGGAAACATGGGGATTGGGATGGTGGTTATTCTGACAGAGGTGGGGGGAGAGATATAAAGAGAGCCAGAGAGAGGGAGAGAACATCTCTTTCAGATTAATAGGGAGAAGACTAGGGGGTAAATGAGTGAAGATTTGTCAACATGAAATCAGATCAGCGCAGGATTTGATTTCTAACCCAGCAGTGTGTGTGTCTGTAGGTTTTCTTTTTTCTTTTTGTGACTAACAAATGGAAATTTATTTTTCCAATCTTGATGAACCATAAGAGCCAATTTTGGGATCTGAGTCTCATATCAGCTTTCTAGTATCAGATTTTTTTTATTTCAAGATATTATGAGAGTATAAACATTTTGGTTACATTTTACGTCTTTGCCTCACCCAAGCGAGGATTAGAGGCATGCGCTTCCCCTCTACAATGCTCACTGCATCCATTAGTTGTAAGTTTACCGCCTCCAACCTCCTAGTCCCTGGAGAGTATTACTGCCGTGTGAACACCATAGTGTTGATCAGTCAGTGCCAATTTGATGGTGAGTACAAGTGGAGCCCATTCTTCGGATCTTGTGATACCTCACTTCAGAAGATGGGCTCAAGCTCTATGCAGGAAAATATAACAAGTGCTAGGTCACTGTCGTTTCTTGTAATTGAGTAATATTCCATTGTATACATATACCAAATTTTAATAATCCATTCATGAATCGACAGGCACTTGGGTTGTTTCCACATCCTTGCAATAGTGAATTGTGCTGCCATAAACATTTGGGTGCAGATGTCTTTATTGTAGAATGTCTTTTGCTCTTTTGGGTAGATGCCTAATAGTGCTATTGCTGGATAGAATGGTATTTCTATTTTTAGCTCTTTGAGGTATCTCCAAATTCTTTTCCCACTAATTTGCAGTCCCACCAACAGTGTAAGAGTGTTCCCATCTCTCTACATCCTCGCCAGCATTTGTTGTTTTAGGATTTTTTGACAGAGGCCAATCTCACTGGGGTAGGTGATATCTCATTGAGGTTTTGATTTGCATTTCTCTAATGATTAGAGATGTTGAGCATTTTTTTATATGTTTGCTGGCCATTATTCTGTCTTCTTTTGAAAAGTTTTTGTTCATTTCCTTTGCCCATTTGTTGATGGGGTTGTTTGAAATATTAAATAATAATTGACAGTGAAGTCAGATTCAACATTTTATTTTATTTTTTAACAAGGAATCCAAAACAAAATAGAGGAGATGTACCACGGAGTTGAACCAGTGCATTCTTCAGTTCTGTTCTAGTTTAGGTTCATTAGTTACTGATGTTTATACCGGTTTGGATGGAATTCTAGCTTTGGTAACTCACACTGGAACATTTTTTTGACTTTTGGTTTACTAAAAATTTTTAAAAAGCTAAAAAATTTCAAAATAATTATTCAGCCTAGCACTCTGGGAGGCTGAGGTGGGCAGATTGTTTGAGCTCAGGAGTTCGAAACCAGCCTGAGCAAGAGCGAGACCCCGTCTCTACTAAAAATAGAAAGAAATTAATCGGACAACAAAAATATATAGAAAAAATTAGCCGGGCATGGTGGCGCATGCCTGTAGTCTCAGCTACTAGGGAGGCTGAGGCAGGAGGATCGCTTGAGCCCAGGAGTCTGAGGTTGCTGTGAGCTAGGCTGATGCCACGGCACTCACTCTAGCCCAGGCAAAAGAGTGAGACTCTGTCTCAAAAAAAAAATAACAATAATAATAATTATTCAGGTTTAGTTATAGTTCAATAATTTTTTAGTGTCATTTAATTCATAGCTGAAAATGAGGTTTAGAACTAGTCAACCTATGTGACCTCATCATAGGAAAATGGAAATGGGAAATGGAAAAAAATATGGTCAGAATAAAATTATAATGCTAATATGTTGTTAAGTGAGGAAAAGCTAAGTTAAAATGACAACAGCAATCAAATAAGGATTGTGGTAGATTTCAGTTCAAAGATCCTCATATATGTCACAGTCTGTCTCTGACAAGGGATTTGAAACTGATGGCACAGATACTGCCTGGGATGCCAGGAGTGGTTCAGGAAATTCTGCATTTTAAAAGAATAAACACAACAACATCAAAAACAAACAAGAAATTAAAGACACTGGCTTTTCCCCACTTATAAGCACTAAAATATAATATTCCCCTTTGTGGATGTCTGGATAGAGGTTACAGATGTAAAACAAGCACTGGTCAGTAAACTGGTTATTTTAACCAAGTGATCAGCCCAGATGGGAATTTTATTTTGTCTGAGTGGGCACGTGATAGTGTCACTCTGAAATGATGGTTCTCGTGTTGGCATATTGCATCTGGAAGTGATATAATGATCATTATTTTATTTCTTTAGAAAGAAATCATTACATAAAAATTATCTATTGGACTGAAATTTCTTATGTTTGGTAATAGTCCAGGAGAGAAAATTTAATTCCAAGGGTGAATTATTCCAATATGAGTTATTACTTAGAAGGCAAGTTTTCATCATAAGCATTCTGAGTTTAAATACATTATTTATGAGGATAATGGGCAAATGAAACCATTTAAAAATTAACCGAAATGTGTCTACCCAACTCTATCCTGGCTTGACTGTATCACGCTTATTTCAGCCCGGTGGAAGTTCACAGCAAGACTCTGCTGTTAGGCATTTCGTTTTGCTATAGCACAAGTACCAGTTAAAGTGACTGCAGTCTTCCTCCAAATCATTGCGTGAAATCCACAGTCTAGACTTGAGCACCAGGACAGGAGAGAGGATAAGCTCCTGGGTTGAACTACGTTTAAAGAGCAGGAAGAGATCAGTGAGAAGGAGGCAGAGAGT
This sequence comes from Propithecus coquereli, assembly GCF_000956105.1. Classification (NCBI taxonomy): domain Eukaryota; kingdom Metazoa; phylum Chordata; class Mammalia; order Primates; family Indriidae; genus Propithecus; species Propithecus coquereli. The sequence continues at coordinate 1,760,730 of NW_012148086.1, forward strand.
TGGGGGCAAAATGAGAGAGAATGGATTCCCGGAAGACAAGGAGTATAGGGAGTCTCAGGTAGATTACAGAAAGGGAGGAAGGCATGAGCTAACACAGGGCCACTGAACTTGACAATGAAGATATCACTGGGGCTTGTAGAGACAGCTGCTTCTGAAGAATGATTTGGGGGAGAGAAATGTCAAGGGCTGTAGAAGAGAGAGTGGAGGCTGATTGACCCTCTCTAGCGATGAGGAGGAGGCCAAGTGGAACACGAGGAAGGAGAAATGCGGCCAGGACAGGAGTGCTTAGCCGGTTGGCTGCGTAAAAGATAAGTTACATTTTTATATTTGTAGCAAACAATTAGAAAAGGTGAAGAGAAGTCATCACTGACGAAGGTTTCACATTATATCAGATACCCAGAAAAAAATATGGCAAAAGATTTGCAAGATATTTACCAATATAGTAACCTCTCCCCAAATTCATGTATTGATAGTTCTGAGTGTTCATTTGGACTGACAAGGGGATTCTAAAATTTATACAGAAGATGTATTCACGGTGAATAATAAGAGGATGAGGGCAGGGAAGACAAAAAATTCTTCTTCTTTTTTTTTTTTGAGACAGAGTCTCACTTTGTTGCCCTGGCTAGAGGGAGTGCCATGGCCTCAGCCTAGCTCACAGCAATCTCAGACTCCTGGGCTCAAGCGATCCTACTGCCTCAGCCTCCCATGTAGCTGGGACTACAGGCATGCGCCACCATGCCCGGCTAATTTTTTCTATATATTTTTAGTTGTCCGATTAATTTCTTTCTATTTTTAGTAGAGACGGGGTCTCGCTCTTGCTCAGGCTGGTCTCGAACTCCTGAGCTCAAACAGTCCTCCCGCCTCGGCCTCCCAGAGTGCTAGGATTACAGGCGTGAGCCACCACGCTCGGCCCAAAAAATTCTTCTTTGATTGCCCTCATTTCCTCCATAAAGGAACCGGCTTTCTCGCCTGCTGAGGTCGGGGAGAGCTGCTTTCCTGAGTTCACACACCCACCACCACCTGCTTTGGTATCGGGCCTTGATCCCTGGCCTCCAGATCACATTCTGGTGCCTCATTCATCCTGAAGGAGCTTGGGAAACTTCACCCTAAAATACAACTCCTTAGTAGAAAGAGTACTCTGAATTCAAGGCCCTTAGAGATCAGCAGACGTTGGAAGGGGCTTTCCTGCCATCTGCGTAAAACCAGACCCATCAAAAAGAACAATTGACTTCCCTTCCCCTCCCTGTTACCTCAATGTATTACAGGAAAGAAGATCAAGAATGCAACAGACCTGGCCCAAATCATTTTAAATATAATCCCTGTCTCTCAGGTTAAAGAGAATCATTCACAAGTCAATCTGTTTCCCCCATCCATTCTCCCAAGTATCTCTTCATGCTCCTGAGTAACCATTTATTGCCCTAAACAGAATTACCTATATTCTTCATCTGTCCCTCCAGTCTAAGATGAGGGTATACACATTTCTGGACCCTGTTGGGATATTGGGTAATCACCGTGTGATTCTCCCTGTGTGCATCGTAAATAAATCTCTTTCTCTTATTAATCTGCCTTATAGTGAGTTGATCTTTCAGAGAACCCTCCAGGTGATGGGAAGTTGCCGCTCACCCCCACCATCCCCATGGCTCTAGTCCTGCCTTACTTATAACAGTGGCCCCCGCCCGGCTCGGTCCCGTCCTGAACCTCAGGCTCAGACTCTGCTACTCACAGAAGAACCCCAGGACTCCTGGTGCTCACACGGGTGAGTGCTGCTGCTCCCGCGCTTTTTGGTTGCAGTGTTTCCCCTGTCTGCCTTACCCTAGTCCCGGAGTGAAGGCTTCGTCCATCTGTTCGAACCCACCTGCACTAGGTCATCACCTGTCTTTCCCCACCTGCCATGACAGCCCACCTCCCTTACTGAGGAGTGTCAACGACACCTTGAGACATCCTCTAACTCCTTGGGCAGTTTCTCCACTGAACGCAGTCGTCACAAGACAGTGGGCCAACCTGGATCAGGACGCAGTCACGGGTGCCCAGGAAGCTCTCAAGACAGAGGACTTCCAGGGGAGATGGCCCAGCACAGTCCAGGAATTGCCACCTGCCATGGCCGAGGAGGCTGGATAAAAAGGTAGTCCTAGACATGGAGGCAAAGGCTTCAGAAGAGCTCCGTGTGAGGAAAAGCCTTCCTCTAGCATGGCTTGGGCCCAGCAGCACCGTTTTGCTCTGCATGGGGCCTGTTCTTTCCCACTCTATACCCCTCAGTGTCTGAAGCCAGGGCTCCAGCCACCACCGCGCCAGATCACCTAAGAAGACATGGTGGAGCTGTCCGAGCTCTTCTGGTTCACGTGGAGGCGTCTGCTGGTGTCAGGGGGCCAAGCTTCTTTTGTTCTTTACTTGTTGATTAATTTACCTAATATTAGATAATAGTATTATATACACCTGATAATATTAAAATAAATAATCTGTTCACACAGTTCAAACATAAAACATGCAAGACATGTCTCTGTTCCTCATGTTTCCATTGTGCAGCTCTGCTGCACAGCCCTGGGCTCTCCCTCCCATGCTTCCAGCACGCACACGCCTCTGAGCTCGTCTCAGTGTCACCTCATCCTGCAGATGCATTGACGGTGAGCCAGACTGCAGTCGTCCCTCCGCCCCAATGCCTGAGGTAGACTCTGACCCAGACTGTGCTTAATAAATCTTGCTGAATGGCTGAGTGAATGAATGAATAATGAAATCCAAAGCTCAGTACTGAAAACTAGTGGCCCTTATTAACAAGCTTCTCATGTACAAAGATTCCCTTCCTCACTGTCATATTGAAAGCCATGGTTTTAAAACATTTCCATTCTTTGTATCTCTGTCCTCCCTCCAAAATCTTGCAGAGAAGGTGTGGGGACAGGCAGTAGTTATTGTCTTTGCTCCATAAAATGGATCAGACTTCCCTGGGCACACAGGCAGTCCCGAGGCCTTTCAATTACCCCGTGACTAGCACCTGGCATGGGAGGCACGTGTGTGCACTACAGCGCGGTTAATTCAACGTGTGTGTCCCACGAGCACTGTCCTTGAGCCCAGTTTGCTTGGGTCAAAGAGTACAAAGCTGAATAGTGACAGTCTTCCCATTGAGACCTCCTCAAATCTCTCTCACAAAGCAGTGCCGTCTTCCCCATAAAGAACAGCAGAAACTGTGTCTGTGGGGGTACAAGAGAGGGAGCAATAGGGGCAGAAATGTTTCAGATGGGGTTTTGATATGTGGCAAGAGGAGAAAAAGAAGCTCTTTACCCAAAATACAGAGGCAAAAAAAAAACAAAAACAAAAACATCACGCTAGGGGATGGTTAAGGAGTAATTTTATGGTTTTTAATAATTTTAAAAAGACAACTCTGCAACGTGGCCGGGACATAAAGCAGTGGGAAGGGAATGGAGACAATTGCACACCTCCTGCAGGGCTGGGTGTGTGTGTGTGTATAGAAGGGTGGAAGCAATTCCTATTTGGTTTCAGCTCATCCACTTCTTAGTAAAGAAACTTTTGTTTCTAGTTTGGTATTTGTGTTCTCAATGTGAGGTTGCTGCAAGCCAAACCCTTATGGCCAAATTTGATATTTGAATACAATTTTCCATTGGACACAGCTAGTAGGATTATCTCAATCTCTACTTTCACCGAGAATCCTAAATGTATTAGGAGAAGCAAGACAGTATGTTTAAAGTGAATAGCATGGGGCCAAACACATAGGGGGCACTCAGTAAACTTGGTGGTCTAACCCAGTTTACAGTCCTTGGCACACATCTGTATAAGTAAAACTTAGAGTAGTGAAGCAGGTCCCCTAAGCTGACCTAGCCAGCCAATCCCAGGGCTAGCTAGTATGAAAATCCAGGGTCCCCAACCCCATGCCTTGCAATTACATCCCATGGCTTTTATGTTACTTAGCTATTCACAGGTATTTATTTAGCACCTTCTTTGTACTAGGCATTGTACTCATCCATAATTTTTGAAATTGACCCAGGCCACAATCAGAATGAAATTTGGCACAAGAAAGAGCCACAACTTAATTATTCCATTTTTTAGGGACCTATTCAAGTATTGATTATATCCTCAAATCAACTCCAAGAGAGATTTTTTCTCTGATATTATTCACCATAATTCCACTGCAACAGCACGAAGGCAGCTATTAGTGCATAGATTCTTGTGGTTATTTGATGGGTTCTTTGAAAAAATGCTCATGATTCTCTAAATCAAACAAAATAAATGTCAGCTTTACAGTCTTAACTGGTTACAAAACAAGTGTTAACTAAATGGAGTGAGAACCATTCACATTTGATTTGCTTCTTCAGATTTCAGCCAGCAATTGTATTTGGATCAAGTGTGAGAATGATTCTCTTCCTGCTAAAGTTCAGAATGGTGTTCTACAAACCAAATGAAGAGTGAGGGTGCATATCCTGCCACAGAACATCATGACTGTCTCGAGGTGATTCAAAGACCAATGTATTGGTGTTTGGGTTTGAGCCTCCAGTTTCATCCCCTACCATTGGTGGGACTGTCACCCAGCCATTGGCGTGGCCAAGTCCTCAGCGGTCTTGCATCTGATGGGAACGATTGCCTGCTAGGTTGTAGGGGAGTCTGTTAACTATGGGTACACATGTGAGCTGAGTCCTGCCATGACCTGCCCTCTCCCACTGTGCCCACCTCTCTGTGCCTCCAGGGCTGTCACTGAGCCCAGTAGAGCATAGAAGAGGAGTTTACCCTTCATGAGGGATGCATGAAAGTCAGTGGCACTGAGGAAGGTCTGGGTCACAAAATGCTTTGAAGGATTTCAGCCACAGCAGAAGGGCAGCCTCCCTGCTGCTGGTGCTGCCCCTTCAGGTGAGGCAGAGAACACAGTGGCTCAGCACAGGCTGGAGCCCAGAAAGCCCAAGCCTTATTTTGGCTCCGTTGGTCCACATTACATCTTTTCTTCTGTGCCCTGGCCCTGGCATCTGGGGCCATGGAGGCCTCTGGTGGCCCTGACGAGGTCAGTCCTGTGTTAGTCCCCACTGGCAAGAGTGACAGTTTCTCAACCTGGGCATTGTGGACATGTGGTGCAGGACAACTCTGTTGTAGGGGGCTGCCCTGTGTGATGTATGTAACAACAACCCTGCTAAACACCCACTGGATGCCAGGAGCACTTCTCCCATTGTGATGACCAGTAACGTCTCTAGTCATTGCCAGATGTCCCCTGGGGTCAGAACTAGGCCTGGTTGAGAATTGTCCTGAGCATGACAAGCATGATTTGGTTTCTATCTTCTCCTCTGGCCTCCTGCTTTTGCACATTTGCCTACTATTCCACCCATAGTCAACTTCCAGATGGTCCCTAAATGCAGGGGCTGGGACACACACTGCTGTCTCTTTCCTCCTGCCTTTTCTTCCATGGGGACTTTCCTTCTTTTCTGGTCCATTTGGAAAACTCATGCTGATCCTACAAGCCCTTCAAGGCTATCTCTACAAATACTTCCCTGATCGGCTCAGACAGAATCAGTGCCCTTGGGAAGTAATTACGTCATGAGGTGGCGCCCTCATGAATGGGGTTAGTGCCCTTATAAGAAGAGACATGAGAGACATGGTCTCTCCCCATCATGTGAGGACACAGCAAGCAGGCGGCCCTCTGCAATCCAGGAAGGGAGACCTCATCAGGAACCAAACTGGCCAGTATTTGGATCTTGAACCTCCAGCCTTCAAAACTGTGAGGAATAAATTTCTGTTCTTTAACAGAAATTTACCCATCTGTGGTATTCCGTTGTAGCATCCTGAACTAAGACACCCACTGAAATCACACTTTAATTGAATATGGTAGTTGTATAAAATTTACAAAGAATCAGAATGTGCCACATACTAGGTATACATTTTCACATGTATTTTACGGAAACCCTGTCATGCAGAAATTTTCCCCTTTGCAAATGAGGAAATCAACAGCACAAAGGTGAACTTTCTCTAGGAGTCACAGCCAAGAGTCAGTGGATCCCGGTCTCACACCTTTTGCTGAGGGATGCCCCATCTTACCTGGGTCCCATCAGAAGTCAGAGAGACCTATTGGTGGCCTAGGCAGGCTAGCAGACTGGTCACAAGGGGGCAGCTTTGGGTTGAGCAGTTATGATATAGTTGCTGGGGACATCTGCCCTTCTGGCCTGGCCAGTTGGCTGGAAGGGCTCCGTCCTTGATGAAAGCCTGCTTGAAGGAATTAGGAACGTGGAAGGAATTGCCAAAGAAAACAGTGCTCTGGCTTCTCAGCCTGCCACTCCTCAGCCACTGTCTGGCATGGACTGAGTGTTGATACGGTGCAGTCTCACCATCAGAGAGGAGAAATTTCAACTCTCCTGTGCCCAGGACTCCCGGGGAGAGGGCCCAATGTCCCCCATGGCAGGTGCTCCCGTGCCCATACCTTCCACGTCACCTGCAAAAGTTACCCTTTCCAGCAATTCATTGCAAAACTTCTGGGAAAAGAAAAACACATCCAGTCGGATGTGAGACAGATAAGTTGGTTGAATAAGCATGGGTCATGGAACCATAATGATGAGGAAAGAAAAACACAAAAATAAGGTTAGGGTGCCAGGAGTTTGAATGCAGGTAGAAGAAAAACAAGGTCATTAAAAAGTCATATGTTTTCTCAAAGTTTTGGCCTGTGTCCTGGGGTTTTCAGCAAGTGGAATGTGCCGTAAGAGTCGGGGCGCGCTGGGTAGAGCCAGCACAATGATTCTTCTGTGTCCCAGACTGCCTGTGTCCTCGGCCAGGCGGTGGCCCCTTGAGAGAGGCGAGGGAGGGTGGGCTCAGCCTTTCTTTTCGCAGGGCTGGGGAGGGCAGGGTCTGCAATCCCATGAGGAAACATCGACTCAGCCGGAGAACAATGGAAGTGACCTCACCACATACTGCATTGTGAAATTAGTTGTTTTCTAAATAGCTCAACGGCACAAATGCCCTGGCTAGGGTCCCTCTCTTAAAGGCTCGTAGTGGTCTCAAAACCAACTCCTGGCTAGTCTGGGCTGATAGCCGCTGCATTCCACCTGCCGAGCTGCCAGAGGGTTTGTTTACTTTGTCAGAAGCCACAGGGTGAGGTGGAGGGAAACAACATGTTCCTATTTCTGTACCTATGCGTGTACTACCTGCTCTTGCTGGAATGTTCTCTGCTGTTTCCCACTTGGCAAATTTTCTCTCTCATGTACCACCATCTCCAATGTCAACTGAGTCATCCTCAACTCAGCGGCTCCCTTTTTACCCTACAACATTTAGTACAGCCGGTGGGCATTACTATTTTTGCTCTAAATAGTTCTGTGTGTATATGTATATCTTTACTAAAAGAAAATATGGACATTTATCCAGAACTTGTTATGTGCCAGGCACAGCGCTAAGCATGCTGCTTATATCATTTTACTTCATTCTTGCAACAATACAGTCAGGCAGGTGTTGTGTCATTTTGCAGAGGAGATTTTGACAGCTAGGTATGCACGTGCCCCAGGCCACGCATATAGGAAGGGTCAGAGCCAGAATTTAAACCAGGCAGTAAATGATCTCATTCATATGTGGAATATATATTTAAAAAATTCCAGAACTCACAGAAACAGAGAGTAGAACAGGTGGTTGAGAGGGGCTGGTGGAGGGATGGGGAGATGTCGATCAAAGGGTACCAAGTTTCAGTCGTAAGATGCGTAGGTTCTGGAGACCTATTGTGCAGGATGGTGACGATAGGTGATGATGTATTGTGCACTTGAAGTTTGGTGAGACAGTAGACCTTAAGTGTTCTCACCACAAAAACAGAAAAAGGCAACTGTGTGAGGTGATGGATATGTTAAGGAGCTTGACTGTGGGGATCATTTCACAGTGTGTACGTATATCAAATCATCACATTGTACATCTTAAACAGATGCTTTTATTAATCTGTGAGTTGTGCCTCAATAAAGATGGGGAAAAATAAGATACATCCAAGCAGTCTGATCAGGAGACAAGATGCTCTCCCCACACCCTGCCTGCTCCCAGAGCTGGGTGTCCCTCCTGCATGGGCTCGGGGCTTACCCACCATGACCACTCCCGTGCAGACCCGGGTCATCCATCCTGGGATCCACTCCTGCCTCTCTGGCAAACGTGGAGGGCGCAGAGAGCCATGCAGCCCAGAAGCGCTTTAACGTCGCCTCTGTGTGCTTTAGTACGCACACGGTGAGGACTTTCTTCTCATTCTTTCGTGTGGGCAGAGAGAACCAATCCTAATCTAGTGGTTCTCCAATCTCTTTTTTGCAAGGCTAGTGACAGGATGTGCCTGCAAGCCCCTCACGAATCTTTCTGACCGGCTGTGTGAGACCTAGGTCTCCGCTGATCTGAGAACCCGAGGCAGGCAGAGGGTGGTACCAGGTGTGTCCCTTGTGCCCACCCTGCAATAGAGCCCTAGAGAAGCCACTTCCTGCCGGTATCGCTGCTGCCACGTCTGTAGTCTGTGCCCAAAAGAAAGAGATCATAGCAAACTGAATGTTGGCAGTGAGGGATTGCAGGGTGGGAGAGCAGGAAGTCCTCCACTGCTTAAATGTAGCCTAACAACAGCAGCAGCAACAATAATAAATGACTGGATGCTTGCATGTGCTGAGTGCTGTGCCTGTGGCCTACAATAGAGCATTTGGTCTTCACAGCACCCCTGGCTTGTATCCTATTGTCGGGTTTAGTCTCATTCTGCGTTCTCAGTTCTTGGGGCAATCATGGCTGAAGAATGACCAGACACACCAAAGTAAGACAAGCATGGAGTGAAGTTTATTGAGGGGAAGCAAGATAGGATTATAGAACAAGAACAAGACTTAGGTTTACAAATTGAGACACATACAACACAGATGATGACCAGATCCCTTGTTGCAGCAGAAAAAGAGAGTTTGGTTATGATCTGGGTCTTGTTTTATACTGTCCGGATAGGGACCTTCCCATGGTTCAAACGTCGCCATGGAACCACTTTGATTGGACAGTTGGGAGTTGCATGACCTGAGTCTTATTACACATACGGGTTGTTCTAAGTCACTTTCTGGACTCTATGGTACCTATGCTGCTTGGTCTATGGGCTAGAGAGTCCTCTGCATTCTTTTGCAGCTGGTGTGCCAAGTTCTGATTGGCAGATTAGTAGGGCATTCCCTCCTCCCCCAGGTATGGCAGTAGGTCGGGGCAGGATGAAGGTGGGGCAGGACAAAGATGGGGCCTGGGCCCTACCCTTGTCCTTCTTCCCAGGTGGGGCAAATGCACCAAGGCAAGGCGTAAACTTTCATCCCTAAGAGACCTGGAATTCCTTCTTTTCTATCTCACACTATTGCTCCCATTTCATAGATGAGAATACTGAGGCTTAGAGATTAAGTAACTTGCCATCGGTTAAAAGGTTAGCAAATTGTTGATCTGATCTAAAATCCTATTCTTTTAAAAATAATTGGAAAGTGCCTTAATTCATTCATATGTTCTGTCTTAGTCCATTTGGATAGCTATAACAAAATATCATACAGGATGGCTTATAAACAACAGAAATTTATTTCTCACAGTTCTGGAGGCTGGAAGTCCAAGATCAAGGCACCTGCAGATTTAGTGTCTGGTGAGGGCCTGCTTCCTGCTCAGAGGGCACCTTCTCACTGTGTCCTCATATGGGGGAAGGGGCGAGGGAATTCTCTGGGGTCTCCTCTATGAGGGCATTAATCCCTTTCATGAGGGTTCCACTCTCATGGCCTGGTCATCTCCCAAAGGCACCACCTTCTAGTACCATCACCTTGGGGGTTGGATTTCAACATATGAATTCTAGGGGGAGACAAACATTCAGACCATAACACATTCCTTCTGCAAGGTGCGCTCCTGGGCCCGGCAGACGACAAGATGAATGCGTTTGTCCTTGAAAGAGCTCCAGTGGAGGAGCACAGCAGGGTAAGGCCCCTGGAAGGCTGCTGCAGGTGGACAGGTGTACAGGTCAGGACCGATCTGGGAGGCACTGAAGCAATGCCTCCAGGGGTAAGGCCCTGGTGGCCAGGCGAAGACTGGGGTGGTGGAGATACTGGGACAGAAGGACAGAGACAAAGCCCTGTGTTCTGGATGGAGCTCAGGGCTGGACAGAGCAACAGAGCCAGAAACAAGGCAGTGGCCCTCCGAGAAGGACAGCAGAGCCTGAGTTTTCATGGAGGGAGCAGCCCTGAGACTGGAAGAGGCTTAAGGCAGAGGGTGAGAATTGGGGATCAGGGCCCTGAGTTTAGTTTGGCCCACAAAATCTTTTGGTATGGTCTTTGTTTTGTTAGGCCTTTTAATGGGACCAACTTTGAAAAACCAACAGATTTTACATACAAAATAGTATGGATTTTTCTTCTAGTGAGTCAGAAGATTGGTCATGCTGGACTCTTTCCCAGGGGACAGCAGTTGGCTAGAGGATCTTTGCCCTCCCCTTACCCAGGGTACAGTTTCTGCCTCCTGGGCCTTGCTCAACATGCACTCCCCCTCCCCCAATGGGAGGGACCCAGCAACCTGTCTGTGCAGGATACTTTAAGTTGTGAAAGTTCCAATTTCTACCCCGAGGCTCGGGGATGGGGTTCTAATGCTCTAATGTCTTAATGGAGAGGAATGAAGATATGAAGATCTTAGTAGGTAAGAAAATGCAGGGACGTGTTCCGGGATGTTGGCTGTCACCTGCACAGATACAGAAGTCCTCCAGAGTGTGGGCAGGAGTTGGGGAGGTGATCCCAGCCCTCGCTTAACACAGGGAGGGGTTAAGATCGGTATGTGTGGTGAGGATGGGGACAGGGTGAAAAGACATCCCCCCACCGCAGCCCCCCACCCCCATGGAAAAGCAAACCCACTTTACAATTTACATTCTACTCAAATGCAAAAAGACAACTAAAAAGATTTACTGGCGATTAGTAGTTTAATTGGCTAGCAGGGTCACGGTGTGTATAAATAAACACTATAGTTGTTTTGTTCCTTTGGATTTTGTGTTAAAATGCAGTTTGCTTCTCTTAGGGACTTTTAGGGATTTTCCAAGGCGAAAGCAATGGAAGAGCCAATCATATGACAATCTGCTCTCTTTTTATCACTCTTAAAAGTCATTTAATAGAAATTTAGGGAGCAGACTTAGGAACATAGTAAAATTTGGCTCTTTTAAATTGAATATATATTTTCTAAATCTCAAGTATGTGAACTTAAATAAAATCTTAAGCCCTCCAGAGGCTGACTGAATAGAGCCCCCTCTTGGCCAAGGGGACCTAGAAATACTCTAAAGCTGAGTTTGTGGCCATGAGAAGGGAGGTCAGACATGCCTTGTCATCCCCTCCCTTCTTGGAGATGTCCTGTGTAACCCATTAACAGGCCTAAACACAAGACAAAGCTTAAACCACACCTGCAGGTCATCAATTTACCTAACAGATAACTGGAGTCTGGGTATATGTCCGGTATATGTCTGGTAGCTTGTCCCTGATTAGCAGACTTCCTTATCTTAACTCAAAACATTCCAAGCCTTTTGACAAAGCTTCATTTCTTCAACCAATCACAAATTAAAGAATCTTCAAACCCACCTGTTAATATAAGCTGCCCTGCTTTGAGATGTCTGGCCTTTTCAGGCCAGACCAATGTACACCTTCCATGTATTAATTTATGACTTTAATGTGTAATTCCGGTCTCCCTGAAATGTATAAAACCGAACTGTAACTCAACCACGGTGAGACCACTAGCTCAAGCTTCTTGGGTGTGGCTCTTCGGGCCATGTTCACATATATTTGGCTCAGAATAAACCTCTTGAAATTATTTCACAAAGTTTGGGTTCTTTTCCATTGGCAAGAAGATAATTTCCAGGAAAAGAATGGCTGTAATGTTGCATTTATTTTTACAAAATTAGGCAGAGTAAGAGGTTACTTGTAGTATTCATAGGAAAGAGCTCAATCACAAATGGAAATTACCCAGGCTTTATGCAATGCATAGTATCAGTCAACTTCTTTAGCATTGAACTGGGTTATCAATCACTGCCCAATCCCTGTAGTCCCGCCAGCCTGTGAGACAAGCCAGGGGGGTTCTAGGTACCCTTGGTCTTCAGTGGAGGACACCGCGACCTGAAGAGTTCTCTCTTACGTGCATTTCATGTGATTGTGCTTCATTCTCTTGAGCGCATAGTATGGTCAGTTAATGAGCTGAGAGAGTGAGAAGTGGAAAAGTGCAAAATCAGGACAGAATGAGGCTGGGACCTGAGCAGGGTGAAGCAGCTCATGGCAGGTGTGTGGGGTGAGCCGGGCACTTCCTGCCATGCCCCATTCTCAATACCTGTAGCCTCTCTCCAGGGTTACAAGCACATGTGGGACTGGGCTAAAACAAAGCAAATTAGAATGTGTCAGATCCCTAGTTTTATTTCAAAGTATCTTACAGGGAGCTCCAAGGATGAGGCAGCCTCTCCTGTTTCTTATCTCCCAGCCCATTCCCACAGTTGTATTGTCATAGGAGTTGATCTCTCAACTGTATGTTTCCCATGTGTCTAAGCTACACGTGTCTTAAACTGAACTCTCTTGGAGATGGTCTTCACTTGAGCTTCCTGAGTTGTCCCCTAGAAACCCTATGTCCAGGGGGCCAGCCAGTCGTCTCTTCCAGACGCCTATACAGCTGCCCTGGTCTTGCCAGTCCCAGACCTTTCCTCATATGTGGGTCAGGACACTGACCCTCACTGTCTCTCAAATAGAAACTCTTGCTTTTCAATTACTTTGGACAAAAGTCCCCGAGTCAGCTAGCAATCAATCCTCAGCCTCCAGAGGCAACAACACCAGTAGTTCTGATACTTTTCTAACGTAACATCCCCAGCGAGCACGGGTGAGTGTGCAGGTGCAACGTGCAAGTGGGGTTTGAACCTCAAGTAGCCGGCCTCAGCTATACGTTGCTCCAAAGCTCAGGGTTTTACTTTTAACATCTCATGTCACTGAGCGACATATGCATGTTTGATTCAAAATGTAAATTTAATTCCATTTGCAGTAATGGGAGACTACATAATTCAGATGAGTCCTCCTGGGCAAAATATAAGAAACACTTTATGGAAGGCATAGGAGGACTAATATTAATAATACATTGGAGACTAGGAAACCAACACCCAGGGGAGGAAGTAGCCCGGAAAGGTGAAACAGAATCAGGGATGACTTTACTCTTCAGTGTCTATCAATTCTAGAAGGGCTGGTGGTTAAGAGCCTGACCACAGCTGGACACTCCTTCTGCCCCAAGCTTGGGCCTGTGCTCTAAAGGTCCGGGCTATAGGGGCGAGGGCAAACTCAAAATGGGCTAGTTATCCCTGGGACTGAAATTCATCTTTGAATAATCTCAAGCCCTGATTGAAATAGAAGTGTCTGCAGATTGCTAGTGCACTAGCCACTGGCCAAAAGTATGGGCAAATAATCTCTGGAGAAAGAAAATTATTGTACAATTTTTTCATATACAATATCTGTCACTCAATCAAAAACAACCAGGTATCTTCAGGCAGAAAACTATGAGGTCTAAAAGCAGAAGCCACCACAGAAAAGAGCAAAAATGATACAAGCGATTAAAATAATGGGATCATAATATACTGACTCAAAATAACTGTGTTAATATGTTTAAGAAAAATTTAAAAAAACAAACTGAGGACAGAATATTTGAAGAAAGTCCCAAGTTAAATTCTATAATTTAACAAATCCAGAACAGAAAATAAGAGCTTATAGGATGAGCTTAGCAATGAACTGAATACAGTTAAAGAAAAAAAATAAGATTAAAAAAATAGAGAAAAGAACATAGGAGACATATTAGTTATGAGAGGAAGATCTAACATAACTGTAATGGGACTCACACAGTGAGGAGGAGAGAGAAAGAGAGAGATGAGAGGGAAAGAGAGAGAAGAAGGGTGGGGAGGAGGGAGAACAAAATTCCCCGAAGAAATTTAAGAACCATAAGAGACGACTTTGCTTGCGTCTTTGTATGTGCAGTTGGAAACCTTGGTGAAATGGATAATTTTTTGGAAAACACAGTTTACCAAAATCAATATCAATAGTAACAGAATTCTTAAACAGATTCATTTCCACAAAAAACTAGAGAAAGATAACAAGGAATATTTTACATAAAACCATTAGGCCCAAATAGTTTCCCAGGGGAAGTCTACTGAACTTTTAGAAATGAGATCAAAACTTCTAAATTCTTTATATAAAGTAAGTATAGCAATGATACTTCAACCTAATAAAAATAACATGTAAAAGAAATTTGTAAACCAATATAAATTTTAAATAATGCAAAAACCTAAATAAACTGTTAGCAAACAGTTTCTAACATCACATTAAGAAATAATTAAGAATACTCTAAGACCAAGTGGCTTTATATGTTAATTCAAGGATAACTCAATATTAGAAAATCTATTACTATTATTCACCATATTAATGTGTTTAAGGAGAAGAATCATACTATTATTCTCTCCTTGGATGCTGAAAGTCTTTGGTAGAAGTCAATACCAATTTTCAATAAAAACCACTGAATGAAAAGATAATTTCTATTAAAACAGATAAGTAGATAAAAGTACTTAGGAATACAGTTAAGAAGAAATGCTTCAAATCCTTATGAAGGAAATTGAGAAACACTCTTGAAAGATAGAAAAATAGACACCTGAAAAACATAGCCATCCCTGTACTTGTCTGTGATGTGTAAACATCATAAAAATGGCAGTTCTCTTGTTTCTTCATAAATTTAATGTAATCCCAACAAAAATACCAATAAGCTTTTCCTCCTGGACTTAGGTAATTTGATACGAAAGTTCATATTGAAAAATAAAAGCAGGAGACTACAAGGAAAGTACAGAAAAGGAAGAATTATGAGGGATTAACATCCTTCTAAGCCTTACCCCAAAGCCACTGATGGAAACACGGTTATGCTGGCCACACAGAGGGGCAACCTGGGGAGCAAGACTAGGAACCGTAGTCGCTGATCCGATTACGCATGGACATCCCAAGTATGGTAAGGGTGGCGTATGAGGTCACCAGGCAAGGTTGAACTTCTTAATCAGATGTGCTGGGCCAGCAAGATAACCATTAGGAAAAAGGTAGAATCGTATCCATTCTTCACTGTACACATATGAGAGGAAGTCCAAAAGGATAAGAGATGATAATATAAGATTGAAAATACACAGTAAAGGAAAACGTGAATAACTTCAAAACCTCAGTGTAGGGAAAGACTTTCTAACAATCTTAATCTAGAGGCAACAGTGAAGGATTAATTCATTTGAACACTTACAAAGAAAAATGTTTTCAAGACTAAAAACACCAAGAATAATCTTAAATCAATAGTTGTAACATGTAGCACAAGTAAGGAACCAATACTCCTAATATATAAAAGGCATTTTAAAATTGTAAAAAAAAAAAATCTAAAAACTATATAAAAATGAGCACAAAAAAGTTGATTCACAAAAGAAGATATGTGAAAATAGGTCTTAAACCTATAAAAAGATGCTCAAACTTTGCACATAATAAGAGAAATGCACATTATAACTACACGGATTGACAACTGCACACATAGGCTTGACCATACGTGACAAGTGTGTGGTGACATGGGTACTCTCACACTTGGCTGGTGCAGAAGCCAAGTGACACAACCCTCATGGAAGGGGGTTGGCAATATCTAAAAAAAATTATATGCATTTGCTCTTTGACCCAACAATCTCGCTTCCAGAAATAAGCCCTAAAAACATGCCTCTAACAATACAAAAATGCATATAATCAGATTATTAATTGCAGCATTGCTTGTACTTGCAAAATATTGGAAATTACCTAAATGTCCAAGTATAGGAGTGGCTGAAAAAAATATGGCACTTACACAAAAAGAAAAATAAGCAGTTGTATAAAAGAATAAAAAAGATCTCTAGGAACAATTTTGCAGTGATTTCTGAGAGGTACTGTTAGGTAAAATAGATGAAGTGTCAAGAGTATACGTACAGTATGCTACCTTTGTAAAGAAAAAATGAGAAATAATAAAATATACATATATCTTCGGATTTTGGAAAAAAAAAAAAACCCTGGAAGAAGATACCAGAAAACAATTAAATTGATTACTAAAACATGTCAGGTCAATAGTGTTGAAGGGCTAGAATAGGGAGTTAATTTTTTGAGTCTGTTTTGGAGAATTTTGAGTTTTGGAAATATGTTAATATTCCACATATTCAAAAATAACATTGAATTAACAATTATAAGAAAACTAAAACTGAATGCAAATAGAAATAAATGAATGTAACTTTATTTCATAATTGCAGTGAAGGGAAAATGTCAAATGCAAGGAACTTGAACATGGTAGTTTGATCATAAAACTAGTCTTCAGAATAAAACCTGTAATCAAATCTTGCCCACTCAATAGTTGGTTTGTGCTTTGCAGTGATATGTTTTTTTATTTATTTATTTATTTTGAGAAAAGATCTTGCTCTGTTGCCCAGGTTGGAGTGCAGTAGCTCAATCAAAACTCACTTCAACCTCAAATTCCTGGCTTCAAGCAATACTCTGCCTTGACCTCCCAAAGGGCTGGGATTATGGGTGTGAGCCACCACTCCTGGCCTTGCAGTGATACGTTTACAGCCATTCTGAAACTATTTTAATGTAGAGGAGGGCAAACAATATTAATATTGTTAATATTAGTGTTAATATTGCTGACAGTGAGAATTCTCATTATAAATTGGCTAAAATTGACCAAGGGCATATGACCAAGGGCGTGATAGCCTGAGAACGACACAGCATCACTTTGTGTCAGGTGGGGAACTTGTGAGGATACATCAGATCAGTCAAATGGATAAACATATGAAATATATCATCTGTGTTGTTCAAAATGACAATATTATGACAAGGAATTATTCCAGATTATAGAAGATCAAAGACACATGATATATAAATGCAATATGTCATCCTAGACTAAATCCTGTGGTAGGGAAAAATATTCTAAAAAGGACAGTTGACAAAATTAAAATATTGACTACAGATTACTTAAATTTTTATGTCTGCAATAAATTTCCTGAATTTGTAAACTGTATTATAGTTATGTAAGAAAATCCTCATTTAAAAATACACATTGAGGTATTAATGACTTAAGGGACATAATGAATGCATGTGCACTTAAATTATTCAGAAAAAATATTTATCTACAAAGACAGAAAGAATGATAAAAGTATAATGTGCTAAAAATGTTAAAATATGGTGAACCTGAGTAAAGGGAATACAATATTTCTCTGTACTATTCTTGCAACTTTTTAATAAGTTTAAAAAGTTAAAGACAATAGGTAAAACTCTCTTCAACAATGACAGTCAGGAGGCGATAAATGTCATTAAATTGTGCAAAGGTCTTTACATTGCCTAGCAAGTGGTTAAAGTACAAATTACCATTAAACATTACTAAGTTAAGAATACATGCTGTAATCTTTAGGGTAACCATTAAAAAGATAGAAAAGAATATTTAATTACAAAAATAGCTGCAGGGAAAATAGAATAAAAACATTCAATCAATTCAAAGTAAGGCAAGAAAGGAAATTGAAAGTAAGATAAAACAGGTGGAAAATTGTAACTAATATAAAGCAAATAGTAAGACAGCAGATTTAAAATCAACTGTATCAGTAAATACATTAATTATAAAGAGACTAAGTCTTTAAAACAAGTGCATAGATAAATGAATTCTGACTATATGCTACTTTCTTCTAAGATTGAAAGCAAAAAAAGATGGAGAAAGCTATGGTTCTGTTGGGTACCTGGAAATGGATTATAGATTCCAATTAGGTAATCTGTGGAAATTTAATAAAGAAAACATTGGTAACTATTGATGTAGTTAATATGTCACACCAGTTTGATTTATTACAATGGAAGATGATTTTATATTTGAAAATCAATGATCTACCATATCAACATAATAAAGGAGGAATTATATATTGCTATTTTTATTAAGGAAGAAAAACATTTGATAAAGTTCAATAGTAGTTTATGATAAACTCTTGGAAACTAAGAACAAAAGGAAGCTTTCTTTATTTGATAGCAGAAACTTAAAAAGTTTTACAGCAACTGTCATAGTTACTGGTGAAATGTTCAAAGCTTTCTCTTCAACACTGGGAAGGAGACAACGTTGCCCTCTAGTAATAATATTGCTCAATATTTTACAGGGGATTCTAGCAACTGTAATAAGGCAAATAAAAGAAATCATAGGTACAGGGATTGAAAATGAATAAATAAATAAATAATTATTCTGGGGTGACACAATCATGGATATAGAAAATCTACAGGAGAATTCAGGTGAGTTATGAGAATTAATAAGTGAGTTTAGTAATATTTGCTTTGGATCACTGCATCAGATAAAAGGTCACTATAGGAAAATCAACTACATTTCTATATGCCAACAGCAAAAAAACTAGAAAAGGAAAATTAAATTTAGATAGATAATCTACATAATACCATAAAAATACCACTTTCCCAGGAAAAATTCTAATCAGTGATATAAATATCTCTACACAGACAACTGTAAAATATGATTGCTATTAACCAATACATACTAAATAATACAAGGATGGTCTACATTTAGGAATTGGGTTATTTTGAAGATTGAAATATTGGAATATTTTGAAGTTATCCACAACTGATATGCAGAGTCAATATTTCAGGAGGTTTTTGTGGGTTGAAAATTAAAAAGCTTATGTTATAATTTGAATAGAAATACAAAGGGCTCAGAGTTGTCAAGAGTATATTAAAAAGAACAAGCTCATTGGGAAGACTTAGTAAATATAAAGGTTATAACATACAGTTGTAGTGGTTATGGCAAATGGAAAGGCCAATGGAACAGAATGGAAAGTTTGAAAAAAGACACACACACACATAAGAACACTTTTTGTGTGGGTTTTTGTTGTTGTTGTTGTTATTTATAACAAAAGTGATCCTAAAAAGCAGTGGAGAAAAAAAAATGTTTCTTAAAAAAATCATATGCAATTTGATATCCACATGGAGAAGAAAGAATAAAACTTTCTTCCTATCTTACATGAAAATAAATTCCAGCTGGACTGCAGATAAAGGCTTCTAGAAGACAGCCTATTAGAGCATCTTTACATCCTTTGGGTATGGAAAAATTTCTTAGGGAATTTTGTTATGCACAAATTATAAAGATAGAAAAATTGAGATGTTCAAATTAAGAATATCTCTGTACCAAAAGACATCTATAAGTAAGTGAAGGGGTGAGCCACACTTATAGCCAATAAATGGTTTATATCCAAAATATATAAAGAACACCTGAAAATTAATAAGGAAGACACATAAACATTTTGAAAACTAGAGAATAGGCTTAAGTACATATTTCACACAAAAGGATATTCAAATATTCAATAAAAATACAATATTAATCCTTTATAAATTATCAAGAAAATCCATAATTAAAGCACAATGTGGAACTCACTTGCACACCAGAATGGCCAAAATGAAAAAGCTGAAAAACACCAAGTGTTGATGGAGATGCAGATCAGCTGGAACTCTCCTACGTGGCTGGTGGGAGTGCAACTTAGCACAAATACTTTGGAGAACTGCTTGGGCAGTTCAGGATATTTGTATACCCTGTGGGCCAGCAATTTCTCTCCTAGGTATGTAAGCAGCAGAAATGTGTACATATGTTCAACAGAAGACATGGATGAAATGTTCCTCGCCAAAAATTAGAAACAAGCCATCTACTCAAAGAGAGGAGAATTCATAAGTAACTTCCGGTCTATTCATACAGTTGAATCTTGCACAATGTTGAGAAAAGAAGCCAGACACTGAAGAAGGCTATTGATTCATTTTGTAGAAAGCTCAAACACTAGCCAGGCGATGCACGGTGCTAGAAGGTAGGGTAGTGGTTCTCTTTGGTTATGGGGGGCTAATGATAGGGGGCCATGGAGAGGCCATTTGGGGTGCTGCTAATGTTCCATGATGGTGGCTGTTTTCTGTTCTTATATATTATTTCAATAAAGAAGAAAACGATGTTTTCCTTTAAAACATTTGAATAAAATTGATGAGCTAAGAAGATAGGCCCTGAAAGTGTCATGAGGCTTCATGTGGTCTGAAGTTCCTCTGGGAACTTTCATGCTCCTCTGGCCATCGCTAGAATGACTAAGTCATGGATGTTCACTCAGCACAGAGCAACTCACTGTCTAGTGTCAGTGTTGGGGGCTGCAAGGGGCTGGGGCTTCCCATAAGAGCCTCTGTCTGGTTCATAGGGGTGGAAGATCAGGCCATAGCGTTGAAACCAATTGGAGGTCTACTGCAGGATTACCAGTTCATGGCACGTTTCTGGAATGAGAACACTTACTAAAACTGAATAAATCCTGAGACACAGCCTCAGCAGAGATAATGTGTATTAAGTATATTGAGTGGGAAATGGATTCAGGAGCCAGAGAGAAGACAAACTAGACAATGGTCAAAAGAACAGCTGTATGAGTGCTGTTCTTTGGTCATAGGGGGTGAGGTGGCCAGTGTCCTCGCAGGAGAGCTGGAGAGAGGGAGCAGATGGTCTGGCCCATGCCCTCCGTAGGAGATTTGTGACCTTAGAGGTCCCACCCCCTTTTTGCCCCCACACCAGGTTCAGCCACTCTGCAGGCACACACTGTCCAGTTTCCTGACAACCAAGGCTCACATGTCTCTCTACACAATCGCCTGGAATGCTCCCCGTTCGCTTCAGGGAGTCAACCTTCCCTTCCTTTCTCCTGGTAGAATGAGGCTCCCACAGTCTCCTGGGAAAGGAGGAACTAGCTAGTCAATGTTCTGGGGTCTAGAAGTAAGTCTTGTTCATTCTTATTTGCTTTCCATCTAGTAGGTGCTCAATGCATGTGTTTGATGAAAGAATATGAATAAGAAAATGCAGAATAGAAGAACATAGAGTTAAATGCTTCATATGAGATTTATAAATTTGTTATTATAGACTATTACTGTCATTATTCACACATAAACATTACTTAGGATAGAATTTTAACATTTTTTCCCAAATGATTAGCTGTTTTATCACAATGCACTTTCTAAAAGAATTAAATGGGGAAATATTATATTTTTATTTGAAACATTGAACATAATTCTTCATAAAAGAGACATTTGCAATTGTTTTCTTTTAGACAAAAGTAGAAATAAAAGTTCATTCTAAGTGTAGGGTTTTAAAACAACTTAAAGCTTAGCAGAGCAAAAAATAATGTGGATTTATTTTATTTCAACAAAATCAGATTAGGGGATTTAATAATTGTGATGTATTATAACCCAGATAGGAATTTAGCACCATGAAATAAACTGTTCAGGTGAACGTGAACTCCATAGCCTTAATCTGACATTAAAAGAGGATGCTTCTACTGGAGCTACAGGTTTGTATGTTAACACCAGTTGTTCCTGAGATATCTAAGCTGAACTTCACATAAACGAATCTGAGACTGTGTATGCAATTGGAGGTCAATTGTGAAATAGCCAGTGTATTCCAGCAAAGAAAATATTGCATTTTCTTAAAGATTAGTTTTGGTTCTAATCAAGTTCTTACAACATATTTTAAAGACACAAAAATTTTCTTAGTTTTTTAAAATGAGTTATTTATCAATAGCCTTGTCTACAGAGCAGGGGATTGATATATTTATACTGAGTTGTATCAGGTCTTAAGATCCTCTTACTCCAGAGAATAAATGCGTAGCAAAGGCATTGGAGTCACCAGGACCTTGGCAGGACTGTTCTCTCTTCTCCCCTCGTGGACTCAGGTGCAATCCAACATGTACTTGGCATGATTTCTAACTCTGAGGCTCTGTTGCTTCATCCTGGCAGTGGAGCTAGCAGTACTCATGTGACAGAGTGCTAGGGGAGGGAGACAGGGCTGAGTGGGGGCTGGCGGAGCTCCTGACTGCTGGGGTGGGCTCGGCAGGGGCCTGGGCTCCCTCCCTCCTCCAAACATATGTGTGAGTGAGCCGGAGGGCCAGGGAGAGCAAGAGTCCTGCAGCCATTTCCCCTGCATGCTGGGGCTCGGCTGTGGGCAGGTGCAGGAGAGGGTGGGTTTCCTTCTGTCCCTCCACAAAGGAGGCCCCACAGAGGGGATTCACTGCTTAGGGGCAGAGTACACAAGAGAGTTCACGCTGTGCTCAGGATGCATAAGAGGGGCAACGTGCACCCCGATTCTCAAGACACCCCAGTTAATGGAGGGGCCTCTGACCGAGGCTTTCCTCATAGGCAGCGGTCATGGCCCGGGGGGCTGTAGGTTTGCCAGTCCCATTCGCTGCTGCTGTTCCTCGAGGTGCGATGACTAAGGAACAGAAGGTTAGAATACTTGCTCCAACCGCTCCACAGCGCTTGCAGGCAGGAGAGCAGATGCTCCTTCCTTTAGGGCTTCCGCAGAGTGGCAAGCCCCATGGCAAAGCTCCAGTGGCACCCTGCCTGTGTTTAATCCTTGTCTCCCTCACCAGGGCTGTGACCCCAGGCAAATGATCAGTCCCTCCTGTGTGCCAGCGACGTCCGCGCCTCATTGGGTGGTTTGGAGGCTATGTGAGTGAACTCGAGCAAGCCTGCAGCCCCGAGCACCTGGAACGTCACGGACAGTGCGTGGTCAGTGTCGTCCCCTGGACTGTGGGAGCATGAGGGCGTGGGAGCCTCTGCCCCAGCACCCAATGTCAGCACAGTGACGTACTCAGTTCATGCCAAGGGTTATTATTATCACCAATGTGTGCATTTTAATGGATAGAAAATGTGTGATGAATTTAAAAATGGTAGGTACACAGTATTATTTTTATGATGGCTTCCGAATATTTAATAGGTGCAACACGTGTATTAAAAAGAATGTATCTCGCCAAAATTTGAATTCAATAGCTATACTTACAAATAGCAGAAGGATGTAACGTTATTCATAAGAGACATGCCCCGTCAGGTCCTAAGGAGGCCCATACCTGAGTTGTTGGAGGCAGGTCGGTGGCCTGTCAATAGGTCGGGACGTGCAGGGTTCACGCTCAGAGGGTGCCGGAGCACAGACCAGAGGCTTGGCACGGAGACCATGAACCAAGGCGCGGGGACGGCCCCCGCAGGTGTGCCTTGCCAGGCCAGTGCTGCTGCTGGGGCTCAGCAGTGGGCCAGGGGTGGCCAGCACGTGGTCTGGCCACAGGAGCCCTGGGAGATGGGGCAGGGCCCACAGGCTGACACAGAGCCAGGCAAGGATGTTTTATTTCCTTATTTTTAATGTCATTTGCTTAATTTCTGCCAGGGGAAAGGGAAATCACAAGGTCATTGCTTATCACTTTTTCTTCTTCCTTCCAAAAATTACATAGCTTGAAAAATTACTCTAGTAGTAACTCACAAATGGCTCGGAAATAAGGGTTATGTTTTTGAGAGGGTGAACTTTCTTCCGAATATTTCTGCTCTCAATGTTTTGACATAGTTATGTCTATCTATATATCTGTATCCCTCTAATTTTATTCTCTATATATGTGAATTATTAGATATTTGATTAAAAATTATATAATAATATTATATATAAATGTATGTTTATATAATCTGTCTTCTAATTTCTACAAATATACGACATTAGTTTTTCATATTATTATAAAATAGTTGTTAAAGTGCATTTGAGCAGCCACGTAATGGTGTGCACATGGTGACACGTGTCTCACTGGAATGAGCCTCTCCCCGTGTGAATGTTTGTCCTCCTCCAGTATTTCACTATTACACTGTAAATTCTTTCCTGTCATTTTCTCAGGATGGTCCGAGGATGGAACTGCGCAAACGCCACGTCTGGAATAAAATAGTGAACATTGTGGAGGTTCTCTCAGCCCACAGCTGCAAGTCTTTCCAGAACGCAGGCCAGCACTGTCCCTGCCGCCCTCCGGGAGCTCCCCTGTCTCCCACCCGCACCGCTTGCAGGAACTGCAGGAACAAGCGTGAGGGTCTCTTGGCCCCAGCTGCACGTGAGGGATAGGCACAGGGAAGCTGTAACCCCTGCTGTGAATGTCATCGCCATGGTCATGTTCTCCTGCCAGTCTGTCACCCAGCCTGTGGCAGCCCTCCTGTGGTGTGTCCCGGCTCCACCCTGTTGCCAGCTCATCACCTGCTTCCCTGGCCCCGCCTCACCTGACCTGCGTCCGTGTGAGCCAGGGGAGCGAGAACCTGCTCATGCATCCTTCTCAGCCCCAGTGGGCTCCGCCAAAGGCCTGCTGCCCACAGACCTGGTTCTTGGTGCTGGAGAGGGTGCTTGCCAAACCCTGTCCTCCTGAGCACTTGGCAGCCCTGCCCTGGCCCCTGGGCACATCCTTCTCTGGCCTGGGCCCTGCCCCAGTGTTCCTCTAATGGACCCAAGAGCTTACATGCAGCCTCCTGAGGTTTGGGCCAGTGTGGTCCCCACACCCTCCCTGCAGGACTTTCGTCATCCTCCTGGGCCCACATCAGGCCTGTCTCCTCCGTCTCCTTAGACCAGGAGGTCCTGGGTGCTCATACTGGTCCCCTGCTCCCACTCCACGGGCCCTGACTCATTCCCACCTCCAGGACCTGCTGCACGTCCTCAAAGCAGAGCCAGTCTCCACCACCACCTGGGACAGCACTCAGAAACGGAGGACCCTCTCTCTAGAGACACACTAAATGGAACTGGCAGAATGACAAGGAAATCTTTTCCTTGAAAAATAAAAAAAGGATTTTATAGCATCTCAATTATACAGAAAGTCAAAGATATTGTTGAATAAATAAGAGCATTTCCTAAAGGTGTATAGTCTTTATAATTGACACTTTACATGACTTTATATTATGCTCTTAATTTGCTTTCAGAACTTCTTTTGAGAGAAATCTGGGGTACTCAGACCCAGTTGTGGCTGACGGTAGTTTGCGGCGTTTCTCGTGGCTGTTTTACACACAACGCTATGTCGTGCCTTCTTTTGGGACTTAGCAGTACTCTGAAAATGGAGCAATTCTTCTCCACTTAAGTATTTTCCTTCTGACATATTTCACCTTCCCGAACACATCTGCTCCTCTTGGACAGAAGACATGTTGTGACCCGAGGAGCAGGACGATGGGCAGTGAGTGACCTTTGCCCTGTGACCTTGGCAGGACTGCCCTCCCCTCTCCCCTCCTGGGCTGCAGGGCCATCACGCAAGCTCTCTGAGGATGAGTGCGGCGGGTGTTTCTCCTCCAGTGGCTCCTGTGCTATAAAGAGAGCTCGTCTCAGGTCCTAAGTGGAGTCTGTCTCCCTGCGCGTGGGGGGAATGGAACACTTAGAAGGGGCTGGGCAAGGCTCACAGGGTGGTGCTGTTGGCCAGTGAGTCACTGTTCCCCTCGAACCCTTGATTTCTGGGTTTGAAAGTGTGGGGATTGGATCACATGACCTTTAATGCCTCTCCTGTCTCTGCCTTTACATGATTACTTTGCTCTTTTAATTACTGAAATCTTTGATCCTTCTTTGCAATTTTTATAGATTTACATGGAAACATTTTAACTTGTTCATTTGTTCCACAAGCAATTACTGGGCTTCTGTTCTGTAAAAGGCACTGTGATAATGAATGTGGGCTGGCGCGTGACTTACCAAGACTTGGTTCCTTTTCCAAAAAGCTCTCGGTCCTATGCGGGGAAGAGCCAAACAAGTTATTTTGGCAGGACGTGGTGAGCTCTATAAGACATACACAAATATGTCTCAGCAGTGTGGGGAGAAAAGCATTGGATTCTGCTGCAATCATTTGAGAACCTCCACCCCTGAAGCGTTTGTATCTGTGGTGACTCTCAGAGAATGGACAGAGCTGCCAATAAGTTGTAGATGTTACAACAGGCTGACTATTTAGGGGAAATTTAGGTCATATGTAGATTTTTGCTGTTATAAATGATGCCATGATATATGTGTTTATCTATATCAGCATCTAAATTTATATCTGTATCTATATCCATGCCTATGCGTGGGGACTGGTTTAGACAAAAACAGAAGCCTGAGAAACATGGAATTTTCTGACCATTCCAGGGTCAGAGGTCTGGGAGGTAGGCTGAGTAGCAGACAGGCTGTGGAGCTCCTGGAATATTGAAGACCAGGGTCCTCACGCTTGGCTGCATGTTAGAATAACGCAGGGAGCTTTGATACTCCCGCCCAGTTTCCAGGCCACACCCATACTAATGCAACCAGAACCTCCCAGTGACACGGAGACATTAGTACTTTTCAAAATCCCCCAAGTGATTGCAATATGTAGCCAAGCTGGAGAACCAATGCCACTAAGTGAGACAGAATAGAGAGGTGCCTCCGAGAACTGTGGGAGGAGATGTTTGCCAACCTGAGGGGTCTATGAGAGGAAAGCTCTGCGTGAGACGTGTGACCAGAGGAAGTGTATGAGAATCGTGGACTACCAGGGGGCTTCTAGGCCACAAAGGGACGTGATCCCCCTGGAACAGTGGCACCTGAGCAGCACCCATTGAGCTTCTGAAGCTGCCAGAGCCTGCCTCGCCTCAGACCAGTTAGCTCAGAGCCCCTGGGCCATCCTTGAAGGCGAAGAGAGAGAACAGGGGGCCCTGAGCCCACTTCGGATGGCTACGCTCTTGGACCGGAAGATGCAGGCAGGAAGGGCGGGGTCCTCAGCCTGGGGGAGGGCTGGCCACACTCTCTAGGACATGAGCATCTGGGTTTCAAAAGCTGCTTGAATCCCGTGAAACTAGAGCAGTCGTTGACTTGCGGGGTGACGGAGGCCTTACACCCCAACACTCTTTTCAACCATTCCCATCTTCTTGTCTTGTCCTCTTCGTTCAAGCTCTTTGGTCTTTAATGGCCACAGAAAAAGGACAAATGGTGGGATTTTAGAGGCAGAATGCCTCCTCCGAAAGTCCATTTTGATGGGCAATAAGTGGATAATAGACTTTCAGAAAAAAATAGTCCAAATTTAAAATATTATCTTAATCCTCTTCCAAAAACATCTAAACCAATGGTGGAATTGAATGTGTTTCTGAGTCGCTGTGATTGACTCTCTGGTTTGTTCCTCACTGAGGAGCTGGGATCACTTAGATGTGTCGTATCCAAGGGCTCCCAGATGGTTTCCCCTGACTGTGGTACTCGGCTGGGACAAGCTGGCCAAGTGGAGCACAAAGTGTAAATTTGCAGCTCTAAATATTGCTCGTTCAGATCGCTAACATAGTCTACTTTTTGCATGGGTATCAACTTTATAAGAGTTCTCGGTTGAAGAACAATGAAGCATTGTTGGTTAAAAGCAAAAAATTAGAACAAATCGTCTCTGCTAAAATGCTTCCTGTCACAAGAGTAGACATACTTTGAAATCCCCCCTTTTGAGTCCCGTTTGAGGGGAGTGTGTGTGTGTGTGTGTGTGTGTGTGTGTGTGTGCATAATATGGATGTCTAATGGGGAGGGGTAATACACATTTCAAACAATTGGCATCTTTATGTAGCTGTTAAATTCCATATCCCTGCCAAGATCTATACGATAACCACCCCCTTCCAGCATCTGCCTTTCTTTATTAAGGCCCTGTGGAACATATACAATTCCTGGGGTAAGTCATGTTTTGCAGAGTGCCAGAAGGAATCTTGCATTCCAGATAGACTCCACCAGAAACACGCTCACAGCCTGAGTCCCCTATGTCCCATGTCCACAAATCCCAGCACTGGGTTTCATCCCTCTTGTACCACACTGTGGTCCCCATCACCAGCCGTGCCCTGAGGGACCAAGAGGGGCTGCAGGAACAGTGTTTTGACAGGGACTCTCCGTAGAACTCTTGCTTTTACCTTGTGCAAACTCCCCTTCCTGATTGCTTAGTTGCCTTTTTTTTTCTCTGACCAATGATCTAAATGCAGAAATGTTGTGGAAATTTCACTTTTGTACTTAGTTGCTTTAATTTTCCTTTGCAGAATGTTTTCTCTTCCTAACATAGTGCATCCTAAAATTGGTCATTGGAATTCATGTTTATTTGTGTAACAACCCAGACATTATAGCCCTAAATGACCTCAGGTATTATTGACTCTTTTATCTTAAAAGCAAGAGACCTACGCCTGGAGCAATTGTGGCTTGCCCAGGTGCTCACATTTCTACAAGGTTGAGAGATTCCTAATATCCAGATTTTCTGACTCCAATCTAGTGCTTTCCACAATCCCCTCTAGCTCTGTATTCAATTTGAGAGTATAGGAATGAGATGTCATCCGCATTCTGGATGTTCTGTGAGGCAATTTATTCAATGTAAAACTCAATATTTTGGCTGCTGAATTCCTTCCCCTGGGAGTTAGCAGTTTCTGTTTACACCTGCTAGTGAGGATGGTGAGGTTGGTCACCTAATGTGGGTAAGGGAGAGGCCTGGTGCCCTCACTAAGGTTCGTGTCTTATAAATCCATTCACCCTTGGCTCAGACCTCTTCAGCCTTCTGGGACCTCATGATAACCTGTTGGAGTTTCTTGAATTAAGAGGAAGATCTGCGACTGCTTCACAAGGAAGCATGGGTTTCTCTTTGAAAAATGGGGCCCAGTTGGGTACCAGGAAAAGAACCAGCGGCAACAGGGACCAGGGGAGAGGAGGAGCTGAGACTGTTCACAATAGGAAGCTGGATCCTACCAGCAAACTGTGTGTGCACATGTGTGCGTGTGCGAATGTGTGAAAGTGTGAATGTGTGCGTATGTGCATGTGTACATGTTAGAATATGGCTTAAGAGAAATTCTGAAGTCCCAAGGGATAAATAACTTTTGCTAATTTGTTTAGTTTTAAAATGCTAAGATGCTTTCAAGTAGAACTGTCCCAGGTAGTTTCCCACATATGGCTAGGTCTGTTTTAGACTTTCTTTTAGGTCTGATACTTCATAATGCCTCAGGGTGACCAGACATAATGATATTTTCTTTCATAGATTTAAATGGTAGAGGATGCCTGAAATATTATTTAGGAAAGTGCTCAAGAAATGTTAATTGTTACTCAAATGCATACATCAGATAAATGACAGGAAGACCCCTGATTGTATTATAAGTGTCATTTGCTGGGAGCTACCCAAGTGTGCAAATGTGTGCACATACACACAGCTCACACAAATGCACAGCCAATTGCATAAATATACACACACACTCACACATGCACACTCATTTGTACATATTCACAATTCATACATTTGCTCACACACACACACACACAGTCTCACATACATTCACACAAAGTCAAATACATACACACACTAACACACACACTTGCTTAGAACATACATATACACACTCACATGCATGCCCACACATGCACACATTGCACCCATAAAAGTACTTACACATATTTGTACATTTGTGCACACTCACACATGTGCACATGCCATGCACACACATACATACCATGCACATGCACACTTCCATACACATACCCACAGACATACACTCCCATATACTCTCACAACACACATCGTCATAAAAGCATGCTCATACACACTCATGTATACATGCACAGCACACAGTTGCTCTCAAAAGCCAGGCTGAGACCAGGCTTCCTATTTCTGCCATTACGGGTCTTGCAACTACACATGCTGTTTGTATTCTGTCAGCTCAGCATTTTTACAAGTAATCATCAAGTGACAGTTTTTATCAGATGTTTCCATTTTAAACTATCCATCCTTCCAAGGAACTTCCTGTCATGTGTATGCAATAAAACAGAAAAGGAATTCCATGGGGAAAGAGAACACTGAAAATTCAAAGTGAGCCAAAGTTATAGATTCCGTGGCGGTCTCTGACCTACTGTTGGGCAGAAAGCTTCAAATACAGAGACCACACTGGGGAGAGAGCCCAGAGTCCATCCTTGGAATTTGTAGGGCAAGAGCCTTGAACCTTTACTAGTCGACAGCCTGGGAGCCAGTCTCATAATTTTCCCAAATCTCCATTTACTCATTTGTAGCATGGGTGTCGTCTCTTTCTAGGGATGCTGTTGGAGTCAAGGATACAATGCATGTGCTCGCAGGGAGAGAGGAGGGAGGAATCTCAAGTAGGAATTATTATTCAAGAGCAAATCTCAACACCTGCCATTAAAAATGTGCAGTCTTTCACCATTCAAATTATAGTGAATATGCATTGTCAAATATTTATAGTTCTAAAAATTGTTAAATAAAACAAATTATTAGTACTCTTCTGAGTCATGCCTTAAGCATCCTCCTTGTAAAGCTTAGAATACCCCAGAATTCCCCATGAGTGTCCACTCACATTTTTGACCTACTGTCCTTGCTTGACTATTTCCTTCCACACCAGCCCAAGGAATTGATGAGACATTGATGAAAAATGTTCTTTCCAGGGGACCCACTCTCAATTTTTGGCTGACAGAAGGCCAGTGGACTGGACTGCTCAGCAGGTGAAGCGAGGACACATTTCTATCTATCTAGCGAGAACATGTTGTTTGAATAACACGCTGCTCAGAACGAGCGCAGTGTCCAGGAAGTGTCTCCACCACCAAGAAGTGAGTCATGAGCCCAGCAGGCAGCCCTGCTCACCCTGGCAGGCAGTTCCTGGAGCTAAGCACCCCGTAACCAGCTCTGTGAGCTCAGTGCACGAACCTGCAGAGAATGCTCCTTTCTGTCATCTCCATGGGCCTTTCTGGTGGCCTTAGGAATGACTCCCACAGCCATGCTGTGAGGTAGGGAGGCTGCAACTGGCCTCTTTCTACAGGTGAGCAGAAAATGACAGGTTTGGGAGTGTACGTGTGTGTGTGTGTGTGTGTGTGTGTGTGTGTGTGTGTGTGGTCATCGCCAACCCTGCCTGCAGTCACAGAACCACTAAGCAGGGCAGCTGGCCAGCACTCTGAGGTACTGAGGACTCTGCCCACTGTGTTCACAGACAGACTCGTTCATGGAGCCCTGAAGGAAGTTCACCAGTGTGTGTTCGGGACGAATGCAGATGTCTAGGCGGTCAGTAAATCGGTCACTTCAAGCAGGCGGCCCCTAGCGTTCACACCTCGGCTGCCTCTCAGTGCAGTGGGTGTATCAGGAGCTCTGGCCAACTCCCCCCACCCAACAATGCAGAACGCGGGAGGCAGCAGGGCCCAGGGGGTTCTAAGTGCCATCCTGAGAAGGCTGGGCTGCAGCTCTGAATTGCCACTCTAGGATCAAATTGGACCCAGGAGACTTTCAAGTTTTCATGAACCCCTGTTTGCCTGTAGACATTAGCAGCAAGCCCTAGAAGTGATTAAAGGCTGGTGGTGTTTCCTCCTGGGGGCAGCAAGGGGGCAGAGCGGGGTGAGGCTGCCTTTCAGCCAGGAGACAGAGGAGACCCCCATAGAGGGGTTGGCAACGTCCTTCCAATGCCCCACCCCTCCTGTCGCTGGCCGTGGGCAGAAGTCACTATCCACAGCACCCTGTGCTCCGGCACCAAGTCCTGCGAGCAGAGGGCAGGCAAAGCATGAACACTTATTGAGTGAATAAATAGGTGTTGAAATCCTGCCGTGTTGAGAGACCAACCAGGGAGGAAGGAGAGCTTAAAGCATGGTAGATCTTGGATGCTGCGGTGAGGAGTTCAGACATGAAAAGAATTGGGAACAATAACAAGAATGAACATGTTCTAGGAGGTTTATCCCAGGCACAACTCATGGCCTTTACATGTAGGATTAGGTTTAATCCTCACCTACCACCCCATGAAGGCAGGTGCTGCTGTGCCCACTTTCTGGATGAGAAAACAGGCCGGAAGATTTAAGCCCTTGTTCTGAATGACATGGACAATCAGCAGAGGTGAGGGGATGCCCAGGCCTGCCTTCTGGGGAAGTCTTTCCCCCGTTCCAGACGGCGGGTTCATCCTCTCTCCGACGTCAGGCACGTTGTCTGTCATCTGAGCCATCGCTCTGTGCGCTTGTCTCCACTTAGCCGGTGAGAAACAAGCTCAGAGAAGTGTGTTGTCAGAGCTGGGATTCCACGTCCTGCTCCTGTGATCTTCCCGCCACGTTCTCCAAGGAAGATGAGGTTGGGGGTGGGTGTCAACCCAGGAGAGGCCAGGGCAGTGAGGGCAGGCAGGGGTCTGGAGGAAGGGGAGCTCCAGGGGCCATTTTCAAGGAGAGAAGCTCCTGGGTTTGAGACATTGTCGAAGAAGAATAATGGGGCGGCCTGAGCCACGAGGGCCAGAGCCACAGAGAACTCAGGAGAGTGCTGACTGCAAGTGTGAGGTGTCGTGCACGGCCACCGGGGAAGTTCAGCCAATGGCAGTTGGTTTGGTTGGCGGGCACTGGAGAGGACAAGAGACAGAGAGAAAGTGGAAAGGGAGGATGATAGACAGTGGGAGACTATCATGCTTTGGGGTAGGAGGAGGAAAAAACAGGTAAAGGGAAGTGGGCAGTTTGGGGCTGGAGGTGCAGGGTACACCCAGAGCCATCTGAGTGACAGGGAAGCCAAGAGAGGGCCTTTGTGGGAACAGAAATGGGAGCCTGTGGGCTGAGGCAGGGAGGGGGCCGGGAGATGCTGGGGGCGGGGCAGGCCTGTGGAGGGAGTCCCCACTCTGCCTTTCTCTGGGACCCTCACTTCCACGAGGGGCCCCACCCATCACCTGTGCTGTCCTGTGGGATGTGTTTCCTGGGGGTCCGTCCCTCCCAGTGTGTGCCTGTGAGTGAGGCCCAGCCGCACTCCTCTCTGTCCCCTCCCCTGACGCACACAGCTTTCAGGACATGGCAGTGAGGAAGGAGAGACTTTTGTTACTGATTCATTTAGGAAGAACTACATCCAGAAGGGCCAGCTCTCTCGCTGAACCAGCTGCTTTAGTAAAGGACAAAAGGATGTTTACACATGGTAGACAGTGGAAAAGAGAAACCGAAAATTGGAAGCAGGACATTAGTCTACCTGCAAAATCCCTGAGGGATTCTGGATGAGCTGGCCATCCACTGGGAAGAGATGGGTTCCAGGAACAAAGACTCATCCTGCGGGAAGGTGCCTGAGTGGCTTAGGAGAAAAGTACCCTGGATCTGAACCAATCAGTACATAGAAATCACAAAACTCAGAAGGAACAGGACTTAGAACTGTACTCTAGTCCCTGGAGCTCATGGAAAACAACAGAGTATTTTTATGGCAAATATTCCGTTTTTGACATTTGTTAAGTGTTTGAAATATCTTAGACACTGCACAGAACATGCACTGCACACCAAGTGTGCTCTTAGGTCAAGAAAGCGAACTCAGTCCCCATTCAGGAGAGGAAGCCATTACTGTGTCATCAAATGGGCTGCCCTGGAAGACGTGCT
This sequence comes from Propithecus coquereli, assembly GCF_000956105.1. NCBI lineage: Eukaryota > Metazoa > Chordata > Mammalia > Primates > Indriidae > Propithecus > Propithecus coquereli. The sequence goes on from NW_012148086.1 coordinate 1,793,817, forward strand.
CTGAGCATTTGTGACACACCAGAGGCCTCTTTGTACATCACTTTATCCTATGAACAGGTGATGTTATTCCCATTTCACTCAAAGGATATTAATCCCCGGGAATTTATGTGTCATCCACCTGGTAAGTAACCAAGAGGGAATCGAAGTGCTGAAACGAAGATCAATTTTCAGTTTCATTCCTCCATCTAGCAAATATTTTGTGGTACGTGCTTAATTAGAGCAACAGACTTGGAGTTTCTCCCTGGAGAAAGATGGTGATCTCAAGAAGGCACCAGGGGACTCCTCGACTTCTAGTTGGTTAAATCCTGGATGTGATGTTTCACATATTATTTGTATGTATTTAGGAGGCTAAAGAGGTCAGAAGCAAAGTGCAATATTTACTATGTCTTGTTTAAAAAGGAAAAAATATTCTTCAATTTCATTAATTAGAAAAACATTTTTTAAAAAAATTTTCATCCTTTGTGCATTAGGGAAGGGGTGAGATTTGCACCTCCTCGCCACTAGATGGCAGCGTCTGCGCGCGGAGTCCCGGCGGGCGCGGTGGGCGCCGCGTTCCCCGCCGGGGCTGGAGCCTGCAGTGGGCCCACCAGCTGGCCCGTGTTTCCTGATCCTGAAATACTCCAAGGAGGATCAAAACTCCTAACTCATTTTGTGCACCTCCGAAGCCCAGCTCTACTGAACTTCTACTATTACTGAACTTGCTTGAAGGACTAGCAATGGCTCCCTTTTGCTGAAAGGTTAATGTCACCTACGTCCCCGCATGTGGACTAGATCCTTATTTCTTGACTTTCTGTGTGCCCTGTATCTGGGAGTGTGGTGTTCAATCTCATCAGAGCAGACCAGCTGACCTGGCAGTGGGGTGTCGCCGTGCCAGGCTCAGGGGACTCAGGCCTTCCCAGCCACGATGAGCCCCCGACTTCCCTCTCCCCACCTCGGTTTCTTCCTTGCTTGGATTTCTCCACGTTTCCACCTTGCTTGCCCACCCCAGACACGGCTAACCTCTTCCACCCTGTCGTCCATCGGTCCCAGACGGGGGAAGCGTTGGCTCCCTGGACTGTCTGACCTGGGGAATCCTCTCTGAGCTGTGGGGCTGAATGTGTAGGGCCCTGGACTCTGCAGTTGGGGGTCTCTGGGTGGCATTCAGGACAGGTGCCCGGTGGCACTGAGGTCAGCAGAGGTCATGTGGTGTTGGTCAATCCATTCATCCTTCTAATACCTGCTTACTCAGCAGCTTACTGTTCCAGATACTGCACCACATCCTGGTGATGCAACGTGAATGTCTGATTCATGCCTTCCGGAAGCAAACGACCCAGTCAGAGGAAGAGCAGGAGATTCCGACGTGAGTATGCGTGTGGGAGGACAGGCACCTGCAACGTGAGCTGGGGAGGCAGAGGGAGGGAAGAGCTCCCCATCTGGGGCCCTTGAAGAAGGGGCAACCACTTCCTTCTACAGCGGCTGAGTTGAGGAGGATAAGGGTGTGCTCCCCTTGAGTGAGGAGATCAGAACCCTCCTTCTTGGACTAATGTCTAGGTCTTCGTTCCTTTACGTAAGGTCTGCGTTGCTCTCCTTGGGAGGAAGTATGGCATTGCTTTCCTTTTCTTTGGACTGAGACAGGTGGTCTCACCTGGTTGTTCCCCAGGAATCTGGCACATTCACTTTTCACAGTGCCCTTGCCAGACCGGCCTTGGTCCATATGGATAATCCAGGATCTGGCTACCTGTTTGGAAGGAGTTAGGCTATGTAGCCATTGGCTGCTTTGGTTCTACGCTTTAGGTCTGTAAGCTACATGAAAGTTCTATCCATGGGCTGATGAGTTCATTAGGTTCCAGCCACAGCTGAGAAGACAAGGTCTAATAATAAAGTGTATCCTTTTGCTTGGATTTTTCTCTATGAATATCTTTATCTTAATGAGTCTTATAGCCTACTCAGCAAAGCATCCTTCCTTCTTTTACACAGTATGCCATTTCAAAGAAAATTTGTATTTTTTCATTCTTGAATTCAGATCTTTCAAATTGTTAGATGGCCAGAAGATTAATGAGACAGGCATGAATTTGAGGGCTTTGTTGGATGGCTGACAGTCATGAGGCTGTTATAGGTCTTCACCTGACTGCATATTCTGGACTAGTCAGATATCAATCCTTTTGAACAACTATAAGCTGGCAATTGAAGAACCTGGGTGGGGAGAGATCTCTCAAGTGGTTGGTCTTATCTTGCTTTGTTTTTATTTTCCCTGCCCTGCATCGCTCCTGTCTTGGTCTGTTCAGGCTGCTACAAAATACCATAGACTGGGTGGTTTATAAACAATGGAAATTTAATTTTTTACAGATCTAGAAGCTGGAAAGTGCAAGATCAGGGCCCTGGCATAATTGGTGTCTGGTGAGGGCCCACTTCCTGGTTCATACATGGCCCCATCTTGAGTCCTCACATGGTGGAATGTGTAAGGGAGCTCTCTGGTGCCTTCTTTATAGGACGCTAATCCCATCCTGAGGGCTCCAATGTCATGACCTAATTCCCTTCCCAACCCCTCCTCCTAATACTATCACCATGGGGATTAGAATCTCAAGGGATAAATCTGGGTAGACAAACATTCAAACCACAGCACCTACCCTGTGCAATGTGAGGCAGCACCCAGGTATTACGCTTGTCACTACAAGCTTTCCAGGCAAAAGTGGGACTCTCCTAATTATCGGAAGAGACTGGAGCCCCTAGAATGGGAATTGCTTTCTGGATGGGTGGAAAGACAAAGAGGGTCTTGACCACAGCTGATGGATGGGCTCGCTGAGGGACTCCCAGTGGACTGTTCCAACACAGTGTTTTCATTCCTTTCCCAAGAGCGGGAATTGTGGGGCCTTGGGGAAATCTCATGACACATTTCTTTTGCCTCATTTGAAGTAGGAAGAGATTAATTTTTCCCTAATTGTTCTATGGAAGCACCTATAATACATCTAAAAGGGAAAACAAGCAAGACTTCTAAATAAAGAAAGTTTAAGCAGCAGGTTTCCATTGTTACTCTTTTGTGTTCAATTAAAATACGCAGCCAGTCTTGCAGAAACAGGTGCTAGAATCTCGACGTGTCTTGTTAATACCTAATCTCTTCATTCCACCCTCCCCCCTGAGGTGGAAAAATCCTTACGTGGTCATGCCCAGGGTCTCAGGTTCCACTTTACATACTTTTTATTTCAATAGGCCTAGTAAAAAATAACTGTAACCTTGTGCTATGTATAAACACAATTTGTATAAATGAGTCAAAGAATCATTGTGCATAACCAGAGCGGTATCTCAACAAGTGAGCAGAATTCACAGGGGGCATGGCAATCAGGAAGGCCTGAGGAGGGTCTTCGGAGGGTGGCAGGATTTGAGATCAAGGTTTTGATGTCCAGTCCCACCCCACCCTTACTGTGTCAGTAATCTTGGAAAACGTACTGAACTCCAGTTTGTTATCTACACAAAGCAGGCAATTATAGCAAACATATCAATTACAACGAGCTTTTGTGCTCTGACTACTCTGCAAGGACTGTGCTGAGTACTTTCTATTCATTAACTTACTTACTGCAAAGCTAAGAGGTATATGAGTCACTGGGGTGGGTCAGGGGGACAGGGTGTAATGAAGTTTGAAAGCAGGATGTGTCTATCTCATCGGGTAATTTGAAAATTTTTCATGTTCATGAAGGTAGCTACAGAGTTGTGTGAAAAACTATCTGTGAAGGTACAAACATTCTCTGAGGAGAATGGGGTCCACATAAGAGTAAAAGACTCATGGTGTTCATGAAATTGAAGGAAGATCATCCTATGTACAACAAGACTAGATTATAAGTCAAATGATCAGTAAATCTCCTGTAAAGAAACGCATTGAAAAGTGAAATCCTGTTGCATGATGAACAGCAAACCATCAGTCATACTAAACGCCAGTGTTCAGGACATGGGGAAATTTCAGGAGGCTGGAAAAGTAAAAACCATATTAGCTAAAGGGAGCTGCAGGCCAAAGGAAATGGGAAGACCATATAAAAATGAGTTCACAAAACCAACTTGAATAAGAGCCAACAAGAAACTGAAATCCCACTGTAGGTATGCCTCAGAGAGGGAATGACATTGTAGCCTAAGATCTATGAAAATTTTTAATCTTTTGTAAATTTCATAATTTTGCCTAGCTCAACATCTTCCCAGAAGGCTCCAATATAGAAGATGGCAATTAGTTATTTTCTTTTTTAGCTTCTGAATTTTACCTGTAAAATGTGTAATATATTCTTAACTTGGAGTGGTTTTCTTAACAGGGCATATAAATCTTCTAGTTCCTTTTACAGAAAGTATGTGTGGGCATACCTGCCCTACTGATGGACATGTAGGCTTCTTATAATTTGATGTCCACGATGTAACGAGGAACATTCTTGTAGAGCTCTCTGCAAGAAATATATGTTTGCGTTAGACAAATTCCTAGAAGCTAAATTATTGAGTTAAGGGCAGTGTGTATTTTGGTGGGTTTTGCCAATTTTCTCTCCTGAAAGTCTTTGATATTATAATTTCTACTTTAGCCAGCATGTGTAAGTGTCCAAGCATTGGTACCGTGCATTGGTACCGTGCATGAGTATTGTCAATCACTTAAAGTTTTGCATATCCGAGGGAGGAAAACAATCTCATTTTCATTATGATCTGCATATTCCTAATCAGAAATGAGATGGAGGCTATGTTTAGGCTTACTTACCACTTACATTTCTTCTTCTATAAATTGTTTATATCCTTTGCCCATTATTCTCTATACTGTGTATATTTTTTCTCAATGATTCATAGATTATCTTTACTCTGCATATCTAGGATGAATTTAGGCTTTGGGTTTTCTAAAGCTTATACAATTTAGGGGGGTCATCTGTAAGAAAAACAATGGAAAACTGAGGGAGAATGTGATTGTTCATTGCTAGGCCCTCGCCACAGCCTTGGAATGAAACCGGGCCAGTAGGTGGGCCTGAGCTTAGGCTTCATCAGCTTCGCAATGAATCAGACTCTTCTAGAACATACCCCTTTCATACTTGCAGCAAATATTTTTGCTTTAATTTTTATGTTTGCAGATCTGTCAATAATTTTCATTATGACTTGTTTTCTGGGGAGAGGGATTGTGGCTCCTGTCCCTTTTGGGCTTTGCAGGTTACCTGGGGCATGGCTGTGCCTAGCAGGCTGCTGTGAGCACCACGCTAGGTTAGCACGGGAATAAACACGGGTGGGTTTCAGTGGTCAAGGGGAAGAAATGACAACATATCTGTCCTAAATGCTTGTTCCCAGTCTCCAACCATTAAAACTTCCCCCCACCCGTCCCACTCCCAGCGTCTGTTGAGTCTGAATTTTGAGTGTAGAATACTGAACATCATTCCTCAGCCCGAATGTTTGCCTGTGATTGCCCCGGACTTGTTTCTCCATAGATCCATTGGTTGACTTCCAGGAGTGTTGCAAATGTTCTGCTTGACTAAAGGCTTTAGCTTTTATTTCCCAATACTAGTACAGAGTTTTAAAAATATTTTTCTGTCATAAACAATGAGATTTTAGGTGAGGAGGAAGGTGGCTGTCTTAGTCTGTTTTGTGCTATTATTTGTAAAGAACGGAAATTAATATGTCAAAGTTCCCGAGGCGAGGAAATGCAAGATCAAGGCACTGGTAGGTTGGGTGTCTGGTGAGGTCTTCTCTCTGCTTCTAAGATGGCTCCATGAACACTGCAGCCTCTGGAGAGGAGGAGCACTCTTCCTCATAGGGCAGAAGAGAGAAGAAAGCAAACCCACTCCTCAAGCCCTTTTTATAATGGCATTCGTTCATCTATGAGAGTGAAGCCCCCATAACCTAAGTACTTCCCAGTGGGCCCCACATTCCAACACTGTTGCATTGGGAGTAAGTTTCAACATGAGTTTTGGAGGGGGCAAAAACTTTCAAGTCATAGTAGTGGCTGCACATTTTCGGATTGTCATTAGATCAATCTTCTCTGGATCTGAAATCTTCAGAGAAAGGCGAAGCATCCTGCATTTCCTAAGAAGAGTATTCAAATTAGCCAGGTGTGTCACATCTGTAGTCCCGGCTACTTGGGAGGATGAGGTGGGAGGATGGCTTGAGCCCAGGAGTTTGAGGTTGCTGTGAGCTGTGATTGAGCCACTGCACTGGGTGACAGAGAGAGAGAAAGAGAGAGAAAGAAAGAAAGAAACAAAAAGAAAGAAAGGAAAGAGAAAGGAAGGAAGGGAGGAAGGGAGGAAAGGAGGAAGGAAGGAAGGAGTATTCAGCTGACAACGTGTGTGTCCTAAACCAGTGACTTTAAAACTTCTTTTTGCAATAAAACACAGTGTATATTTTTCAAAGCATTATATTTTATACCACAACCCAGTACTCCTGTTGTCACACATACAGCTGAGATAAACTCATCATGGAAGAGGACTTCCCTTGCCATTTGCAAAGCGCTCTGTTGTTTTCCCTTCACTTCCATCCACATCCTGCCCCTCCTTGTTCTCTTCTCTTGTGTCTTCTCATCACTTCTCTTCCATTTATTTTACTTCACTTCAAACACGGGTTACACCCATTATATTGAATTTACGACTGACTGAGGGGTCAGGCTCTGCAGTGTGAAAAGCCACAGCTCTATGAGAATAGGGGCAACTACTGAAGAAGAGAAGTTGCTTGTCTGCGGCAAGTGCCAACACTTAGTGACCCCACGAGACTCTCATTCCCCCCTTTCTTCTCTGCTTTTTGTCCCTGCACCCCCGTGCTCTCTGCTTCCTCAAAGGTGTGACCCCTTCACTACCCAGCCCCACAGTCTGAGCTCTGTATGTGGAATGGGAGCTCCCTGCTCTCTTTGTGGAAGTTTCAACAGGAAGTTTAGAAAAGAGCCTGGATTTTTTTCTCTTTAATGTAGATTTTTTAAAAATGAGGTGGTTGTATTGCCTTTATGGGTTGCAGGACCAGGAGAAATAGCAGTTGATATTAATATTAATTAATAGTGTGGAAAATGGTGCTCGTGAGGGTGGTAGGAAACAGCGACACAGGTCGAAGGCTCACAGTGTCTTGCGTGGTCCCTGGTGCTTCGCTTCCCACAGTCTTCACAACAGTTATTTAAGTACTGAACCCACTTAGAGCAGAGAGCCTGCGACGCAGAGGACTGATGGAGGTTGGGAACAGCGAGATCCGTGTAAGGTCCTTAAGGCCAAATGGGGTAAACACAAGCTCAGCTTCATTTTTTAAAGCTTAAGACATTAACGTAAAGCATTTCTATGCTTTATTCTTTCTGCCCTCCTCAAAAGAAAGCGCAGAAAGGGTAACTGAGTGCCGTTCGAGGTTTGCAAACTGCTTCTGCTGTTTTCTGGCCTTACTCACTGCCTGGCCAGCCTCACCCTTGACCTCTGACCCCTGATCCCTTCCAGCCAGGTTCTGGACTCCCCTTCCCAGTCTGGCCGTTCCCTCCAGCCTCGGCCTAGGGTGTGTGAGAGTGTGTATGGAGAAGGGTTAGGGTGAGGAGTACTTATATTGTTCCGAAAATCCAAGCTGAGATTCCAATGCTTGTAAATCCAGGACCAACTTTGTTTGCAGGATTAGGTGGAGTAATGATGGAGTGGAAATGCCACACTGCCACGGGGCCCTGCCTCTCCCCAGCCTGCGATCTTGAGCGAGTCACTCCCACATCCTAAGCCCTCTATGGTTTCTTCCTCTATCGAATATGGGTCGTAATCCGGCGTCTCAAATAAATTAGGTAGGTGAGATCACCTAGCTCAAGGTTTGCTGTACTATAGATATGAAATTTAAAGCATTGTCCCATTTGTTCTGTGGCCTGCAGCTTCAGAGACGCCTGGTCACCCAGACTGTGTGGCGCTCTGTTGTTGCTCTATCGGGCCACCTTCCAAGTTGCTCTCCCCTGGCGGAGCCGGTTCGCTCCTCCTCTGGGGAAGAATCATGTCAGAGAGACTCGCCCCAGCAGTGTAATATACCAGCCCATGAGTGCAGAATTTTGCATATGAACACTCTTGTGTTCAGGCATGATACTACTGAGTACTTTGAGTTTTTGGTGTACAAAGTGAAGTAGGAAAGCTACCTTTTGGTGCACTTTTTGGTATACAAAATGAAGTAGGACGGGCAACCGCGACAGTCCAGATGCTGCCAAGGAGCATGGCGCCTGGCCAGCAACACAAGAGCATCCTGTCCACCCTGGAAGAGCCCAGCTCACATGTAATCACAATCCTCTGGAGTCAGGAGCCATCTAGCTCCCGCTCCAGACCAAACAGATTAGGATGGATATAAGCAAGACTGCAGGGCATGCCGCTGAAGTTCAGGAAAGGCCAAACCTCAGTAGACAAATGTCCGACTCCTCCAGTGTTTATTTAGTTTTACAACATTGGCGGCGCTCAGTGAGGGGCCCAGAGAGGCAGCAGCTGGATGGGATTTTCCTGCCTCTTCCTCTGCCCTCACCAGGACACTCGGCTCTCTTTGCAGTTCAGTATAAGGGGAAGGACATTTTCTGGACCTTTGATGCCAGAATAAAATCGAATCGTATCCTTAAGCAGAAGGAATAATTATGTTGTAACTAAGATTAAATACATTCTTAAGGTTTCTTATGTAGATCAATAACATAAACTCCTATGATAATGTCATTTCCTCATACATTCAAGATTTAGATTTTAAAAAGCTTTTCCTATGGGTGATTGGTCCACTCATTTGTCACACTTGTCCTGTGTGTCCACCACGTGCTGGGCCCCAGGCTACACGCCTGGGATTCCATGCCTGTCTCCTCCCGTAGCTCTGATTGTGAAGTGCCAGGCAGACTCGGCGAACAGGGCTATGTTTCAGAGAAATGAATGTGCTTAGAACACAGAAAAGGAAACTACCAAATGTCCAGGGTTTGGGGAGGCTCCCAGATCAGACTGCTGGACTGAGTTTTGAAGAACAGTAGGCATCAGACAATCGAGAAAAGAGGAGGCAGTGAGGGTGGTAGAGCCGAGGCCAGGCACAAAGGCACAGGGGTCTGAGGCAAAGGAGCAAGCAACGTTCAGGGAAGGTCTGGCACCTGGTATTCATGGAGCACTGGGTGCATTTGGAGATGATTTCGATGCTGGAAAGCATCATCAAATATTGGATATCATGACAAAGAACTTTAAGTTTATCCTGAGGGTGATGGATGATCTAGCTGTAGAAATCGTAGATTTTCGAATAGGCCAAAGGTTTAGGATATGTGTTTTATGAAGGAGGATCATTCTGATTATAGTATAGATCAAGAAATGAGGCATGCTTGAGCTAGGGTGGTGGTAGAAAGAAAATAAGGAGAGGGAAAATTTGAGAGACCCTAAGAGTGCGACGTTGACACGTTGACTCAGTTCAGTGGCCGGATGATTGGGGAAGGCAGGGGTCCTGTCTGGGTCTCTGGCTCATGGTCCACTGTATAGTGAAGCACTTGGAGAAGAAGGACAGTTTTGTCTACTCTTAGGGTTCTTGTCCCATCATAACGCTCAGCCCACAGTTGGAGCTCAGGATTGTTGCAAAGATCCTGGATATTTCAGCAGCAAGGAATATAGAAAGATCAAGTGTGTTAGGACTTAAAAGAATGTGAGAAAACATGTGAGAGTTGAAGGTGCCTCTGACATAGGGCATGTTGATCTCTGCTTTGCAGATCTGGAATGGGGAACCTTAAACATGAAGTGGTATTTATTTTTAGGCTAATCTTGGGTGGAAGGCAGGGAAGAAGAGAGCTCAGACCAACAAGGGAGCAGGAGGTTTCAGACTTAGCAGCAAGCAGAAAAATTGGAGCATCCCTAAAAGTCTGTCCAGGAAGAGAAACCTGGGAAACAAGATAAAATGAGGGCAGGCCCCTTTCAAAGACCAACGCAGTAATGGGTCAGTTTGGTTTTCTTGATTCCAAATAAAACAAAAGGCCCTCAAGTTACAAGCATAAATAGAATTGGATGCAACAATGTTGGGGGCTCAAAAGTGGAAGGAACATCTGGGAAAGCAGACACAGAAAGGACAGAAGTCATGTTTAACCCAGTAAGGACCAGTCTGATCCGCGAAGTGGAGAAAAAGACAGATTGCAGTAGACAGAGAGTTGGGTGATAAGGGAGGTCCTGAGAGTTAACATAGAGCTTCTCTGTGAAGGAAAAGAAGTTGAATTGCTAGACAAGGACTGAGGTTAATAGAGGTTTTTAAATTTGTAATTAATTAATTTTATTTTTTAAGGTGTTTATTTGAACATGTTCACATTTTGAGAAGCAGCACATGATGCAGGGAAGTGACTAGGGACAAGGTGGCAGAGGGGTAAGTGGTTGGGACATCAAGGTCCCAGGGACACAGACCCTGGGTGAGGAACCAGCCTGGGGCAGAGGTGGGACACGCCAGGGCAGGAACACATGTGGAGGGGACCTGTGTGGAAGAGGGACGTTTATGCTTCACAGTTTCTATTTTTTATCGATATTCTCTTCACAGATCCGTAACTCTTATCTTCATTTTACAGAAGATTAAATAACATCCCCAAGATCATGCAGCTGGTAATAGCAGAAGTAGGAGATTTCATTGTATGTCCTTTGGCATCAAATCCAGAGAAGTTTCAGACACTAAAGAGAATGTGAGGGTAATAATCATGCATACGTATGTGTATGTGTGTGTGCACGTGTGTGCGTGCGTATTAGATGCATTGTCAGTAATTTATGAAAAATAATTTTCTCAGGGCTTATATTTTTAAATCTCTCTCTGAATCCTTCCTTCGTGTTTATGCTCAAATAAGCTTTTTAAAGCTGCGCTCTGATACGGCCCCTAGATTCTCTCTCATTGCCTGAAGAACTAAACCCAAAAGGCCTGGCGTGGCCACAGGGCCCCGTGATCTGGCTCTTCACTGACACTTTCCACCTCACACTCTGCTGACTCATCCAGCCCTTCTGGGGATTAGAAAAAGCGCCCTCCTTCCTCAAGATAGCTTACTATGCCTTTTGGCAGAAAACTGTAATAATATGCTGATTTTAAAAATAGCTTTATTGAGACATAATTTACATGGCGAAGAATTTACCCATTTTAAGTACAATGTGTACAATGTGATGATTTCAGTGAATTTATAGAGTTGTGCAACCATCAGCATAATTTGAACACAAGCATCTTATAATACTTCCGATACCTGAAAAATACCCCTTGTGCGTGTTTGTAGTAAATCCCTATTTGCATTTTCTTGTCATTTCCATTTTGCAAAAGGAATCATACAATGTGCGGTCTTGTGTCTGGCATCTAGCAAAATGTATTGAGGATTATCCATGTTGTAACATGCATCAGTAGCTCATTCCTATTTAATTGCCAAATAGTATCCCATTATATGTTATTGTATAAATATAGCATACTGTGTTTATCCATTTACCAGGTAATAGACATTTGAATTGCTTTCACTTTTTAGCTATTATGACTAATGCTACTCTGATCATTTGCATACAAGTTTTGTGCCTACATGTGTTCATTTCTCTTGGATGTAAAGTACAATTGCTAGATCATATGGTAAATTTATGTTTAACATTTTAAGAAATTTCTAAAATAGTTTTCAAAGTGGCTGCACCATTTTGCATTTCCACCAACAATGTCTGAGAGCTTCAGCTTCTCCGCATCCTCACCATTACTTGTTAGAATCGTTCTTTTTTATTGCAGCCATCCTAATGAGTATGCAGTGTTATTTCATTGCGATTTTCACTTTCATTTTGATAGAAATTGCCTTAAAACTGTAGATCAGTTTGGAGAGAACTGTCATCTTTACTATGCTGAAACTTCCAATCCATAAACGTGGTATATGTCTCCATTCGTTTAGATTTTCTTTGACTTATTTCATCATCATTTTGTAGTTTTCAGCATATAAGCCCTGTACGTGTTTGTTAGATCTACATCTAAATGTTTCCTTTTTGTTAGTGATTGTAATTGCATTTCGATTTCAGTTTTCATGTGTTTAGTGGATTTGCACTAGTATTCATTCTGTTTATGGCACACTCCAGCCTGGGCACCCTAGCTGGGAGGAGGACTTGTAAGTTCTGGGATGGGAGTGAGGAGAAGTGGGCTGATATAGTTTGGATACTTGTCCCCTCCAAATCTCATGTTGAGATTCCATCCCCCAGTGTTGGAGGTGGGACCAAGTGGTAGGTGTTTGGGTCATGGGGGCACATCCCCTCATGAATGGCCTAGCACCATCCTGAGATCATGAGTGAGTTCTCGCTTTATTAGTTCATGTGAGAGCTGGTTGTGTAAGGGAGCCTGGCACCTCCCCGTTCTCTTGCTCCTTCTCTCACCATGTGACGCACGGGCTCCCCCTTCGCCTTCTGCCTTGATTGGAAGCTCCCTGAAGCCCTCACCACAAGCAGACGCTTCTTGCACAGCCTGCAGAACCTTGAGCCAAATAAACCTTTTTTCTTTATAAATTACCCAGCCTCAGATATTCCTTTATAGATGGACTAACACGTGAATTCAGGTCCTGTCTTGGCCTCTTCCTGGCTCTGGATTCTGGGTGAGGCACTGAGCCTCAGGTGGTGATTGATACTTACCTCAATGGAGTCAGAACAGCTCAAATTCTATTTGACATGTAACTAATTATTGGTGCTTCTGTCATTAGCATATTTCCACTTTGAGATGTATATCCATGTGTTCATCAAAATGCTTTGATAAGCTATTTTGTAAGTGAAGGGCAATATGCATGGGGCCTGGTTTAGAAGGAGCTTTCTATTTCCGAATTTATATTTCTTATGCAGATCAGGATACAGATGATTTTGTTTGCTTTCTCTCTCCCTTTCTCTGTTTTTTTTTTTTTTTTGTCTGTTTGGTACTTTGTTGTTGTCACTGCCACTGTCACTGAAAAGTTTCATTAAATTCTGGACTATATGAATGCTCTATGTAGATGGACGACAGAGCTTCGCTAATTGGGAGGTATTCAGAGATGGGATCAGGAAAATGAGACCAGACTCCATATCTGGCTGGGCAAGAAAGGAGAAGAGCTGCTTCTTGTGAGATGAAAATAAAATAAAATTCCAGTTAAAAAAATCAGAATTAGATAATGTAAACAACAGGGAAGTGTAGAGGATGCAGCGGATCCATACCAACCTGAAGTCAGTCTTCGAGGACAGACAGCACGATATTAATTTGCATCTGTGTTTTCTAGGAAATACATGAGAAGTGTGGATGAACGTGTTCCCTGCCTCTGCCTTTCGTCAAACGCTTTTTTCTGATGTAGCAGCTGTAATGTCTTTGCCTGACCACAGAGCCTCGAAAAGAAAATGTGGGCTTCAAGAGGCTGTTAGCAAGCCCCTCACACTGCTGGGCCTTGGGGATCCCCTGGGAGGACCAGGGAGCCTCTGATTTCTGTGTCTGTGAGTGTCAGAGTGGTGGCAGAGAGCGAGGACTGTGATCTGGTGACGACCTATGGCGTGCAAGCTCTCAGCATGCGTGTATCACACAGTTAACTTGATTCTTAGAATGCCCTTGGGAAGCAGGTGCTACTAGCATACTCCTTTCACAGGTGAGGAGAGAGGTCACAGGTACCTTGGTGGTCAGTGGGCCCAGAATCAGCCATGTTAACACAGAGCCAGGGATTTGGAAGCCAACACCAGATAGAAAACTATCAGAGAGAAACCATTCAATCTTCTTGTCTGCAAACTCCAAAAGGGGTCCAGCGTAAGTCTCATCACTTGCCGCACAAAGAGTCGATTATTGAGACAACAAGGATTGCCAAGGCAGACAGGAATCTTAATGCGAAAGACGTCTGTCGATAGAAAAGGAGAAACAGTCTGAAATCTGTCTCCCTGACCAAGAACAAGCGCGTTTATAGCGGGCTGTGGAAAGCAGGTCAGGTTGCCTGGGGGTTGACGTCATGGAGTCTTCAGGAGGTGGGATTCAAGCCAGGTTTGTTGTTAGGCTTGACTGGTAAAATCTGAGGGAACAAAAAGTAACTGAGGAAGGGGCCATTTTGCAAGGCCAATTACACTTTCCGTTTTTTTTTCCTGTGTGTGTGTGTGTGTGTGTGTGTGTGTACATAATTTTTTAAGGCTCTAATCCAATATGTACACATATTGATATGTATACCTATATGCTGCTTCTTAAGATACACAAATGATATAGTATTGTTTTGCAATTTGCTTTTTAATGTAAAATATGGTAGGTATATTTCCTTGATGAAGTGTATACGTATGTCATTTAAACAAAGATTGAGTAATAATCCATTATATGACTGACTATACCTTAATTTATTTATGCCCATATTGAGAGACATTTAAGTTGTTTCTATTTTTGGTTATTTCAAGTAATGATGCCAGAATGCCGTCTTTGCCTATTTTTCTACTTGCATTGTTCACTTTTCTCACATTAGCTTGTGAGAAGACTAGTACTACCAAGTAGAACTTTCTGTGGTGATGGAAATGTTACTACCTGTGGCTACTGAACACTTGAAATGTGTCTAGTATTACTGTGTGATGAAATTTTATTGTTATTTAATTTTATTTAATTTGAATTTTAATTTAAATAGTCACATGTGGCTAATAGCTATCAATTTGGACAAGTGTAGCTTTATTTTTTTTTCATTTCTAAGAAGTCTTTTTTTAAATTGAAGTACAATGACTATAAAATGCATGAGCTGCAATCTGAATCTCCTTCTAAGTGGCTAAAGGTTATGCTGTTGACAATTGAACTGGATTTTTCATGTTCAAAAATGACTCGCCCTTGCTCAGGTTGGTCTCAAACTCCTGACCTCAAGTGATCCGCCCGCCTCGGCCTCCCAGAGTGCAAGAATTACAGGTGTGAGCCACCGTGCCCTGCCCCATCTGACAGTATTCTCAAGCAGAAGAAACTACATCCCATCCTTACCTTGTTCTTCAGAGCCTAAAGGCATCCATGTGGGCCCCCCAGAGCACTGAGTACAGAGTCAGGAAGTTAGGGGTGTGGCAGAGCACAGCATCAAGGTCTCGAGGTCCCACCCCTGCTGGAAGTCACTGCTCCAACCCCCCCATCAGGCCAATTTCCAACACTTGCATCTAGTGGGGCAGCACTAGGCTTGGGGGTGGGGGAGGTTAAAGACAATATCTCATCTGCTGCAAGCCCACTGCAGTGGTTCCCCAAGCAGCAAGGCGAGTTAACTCTTTCAGGACATGGGGGCACCTTTGGCCCTCGGCAGTCATAGAACTGAAAAGAAAATCTAAAGTTTCAATTTGCCAATTAAAGGGTAGAAAAAATATCTATGAGTCTTTGCCTATATTTTCAGCTAAGTCTTTAAAGCCTGTGGCGTCTCAAATCCAATACTTGGTTTAAATATGAGGGGGAGGGCAAGTGCTTGGCCAAGAGTAGAAACTGGGTGGCCCTGACACCTGACTAAGTTCCACGTGTGCTGTGGACACACGGCAGCCCCTCCTTGGCAGCAGCGTGCCGGAAACGGCTGACGTGCCGTGCCGTGAAATATGCTTCCCGTGAGGCTAGAGAGTAAAGACACTTGTGTGAGCATAAAATTATAGAACTAGAATTAGAGTATTTTTTTTTTTGTATTGGATTCTAAGTAAAACAAAACCAAAAGAACAAAACCAAAAATTACTGAATTTTTGTGTCTTTCAATGAAGACACATGCACATTTTATGTACTTCATGATGTCTCGTGTCATAATGAAACTAAAAACATACTCCAGAAAATGTCCTGCTTATAAGAAACAGTTAAATCTATTTTACTATTTGAGAAAACCTGGAGTAGTTTATCATTTTAGAAAATGAAAATATGCAGAGGAGTTCCTAGCTGGCATAGATAACGAGGCCAGTGCTTGTAGGTGATCGTTCTGTTGCTGGTTTCGGGAGGTTCCTGGGGCCTTCCTGGGCCATGCTCCGGTGGCCCCACAGCCAGACCCAAGCTTCCTTCCATGAGGATCGGGCTCATTCGGGACTCCTGATTTCAGACATCATGTAGCAATCTCTGAGCCCAGATGTCTACCCATAATCACAACTGGAAGAGGTTTTAACTTAAGATTTTATGAAGACAAAAATGAAAAAAAGGAAGGAAGAAAGAAATGAATGACTGAACTTAATTGAACCCCACGGTCTTGAGTCCGGAATGTTTATTTGTACAATACGGTCAGCCCAGGCTGAACTATGAGCACCTCATGATGGGAACGGGACTTCAGTCCTCTGCCCCTCCTCTCTCAGGGGTCCCTGGGAGCCCTCGACCTGTGGACAGGAGATAGCTCCTGCTGTGGCCCAGGTACGTGGCTGACAGCCACAGGCTTGTGCAATCACGCTGAGATGCCATTAGGTTCTTATACCTGTGAAAAGCCCGCAGTAGCTACAATAAGTCTAAATTCAAATGTGCATTGGTTATCAATGATAACATGGGGCAGTTTCTCCCTCAGTCCCTCCTTATTTAATGCCTGCCATGCATTCTGATTAAGTGGCAAAGCTTCCCCATTGTGGGGAGCCCCCCTGCCTGTCTCTGGGGGCTCAGAGGCCCTGGATAGGTTCTGTTTTTGCCGCTGCTCTTTTTTGTGTTGCGCAGATGCCAGGGCAGTGACAGTGTTGCCTCTGCCACGAGCAGCTGGAAGAGTCCCCATCAGACGGGGTCTATGCTGAGGGATGATGGTGCTCAAGGCATATTATTTCCCTCCCCTCTGGTGTTCTGTTATTGTGGTAGACATGCATATAAATCACCTATGCATGTTGCAAACTCAACAGTACTGTGTGCTAGTAATGATCCTAGGCAGTTTTATGTTTCTAAAGTACGTACTTATGAAGGGACAGAATCTGTACATTTACTCGGTCTGCTGTTTGCGGTTATGTCTTCTGGGCATGCCCTTCTTCTCTTCGTGTGGGTTTGTACTGACAGCTTTCTGGGGTCATTTCCTTTCGGCCTGCAGGACTTCCTTCAGTATTCCTTGCACGGCGGGCCTGCTAGCTCAGAGCTTTCTTGGTCTTGGTTTGTCTGGGGAAGACTTTGTTTTGTTTTCCACCACAAGCATGTTGGAATATCTAGTGACTTCTACATCCTGTCTTCCCCACCTGCTTCCTTTTATTCTCAGCTAACCTCACAAAGCACCCAAGAGCCAGTCCTGCCTTTCGGGTGTACCCCTGGGAGACCCCCGTTTAATGAGGGATGTGAACTCAGAACCCTCCACGCACTCTTCCATTTTCACCGCCATTCAGGGCTAGTCAATTTTATTTTTAATCCAGGCTTTCTTGTCCCCCGTTTTTCTTCCTGGGTCCATTGGGTTCCTGCTCCCAGAGGCCTCTGCTCAGTGTCCCCTGGCGTTGTCCTGGAGGAGGTGTTTGATTTGTGAGTTTGGAGGACTCACAGGTGGGGCAAGCAGCGGTAGAGATTCAGATCCGGTAGAGATTTCTCTCGTCTCACGCACGAATCCAAGTGTGGAAGCCCCGTCCCTTCTGACTGCTCCCGGCAGGTCTGCACCGGTTCTGCAGGGGCCCTGCTGCAGTGGGTTCTGTTTCTCCAGCTCAGGGCTCTGCTGTTTATGGCTTGTGCGCTCCCGCTCCCATGTCAGGGCTCGTCTGTGTTATTCGTAGACATGGTCTATGGGTTTTAGGTTTGCTGCCTAGTCCCTCTGGATGTGTTCTTTGGGGGATTCTGGGAGACTCAGGAACTACCTGCTGCTGCCAATATCTCCTCCGATTCTTATCTGCCCCAAAAATGTTTTTAATTTTTTGTCTTTGGATTTTTATCTATATAATCAAATACACAGACAAATTAAGTTTTATTGTTCCTAGTCCAATATTTATATTGAATGTCATATTGTGTGGCAATAACTTCCTCAACAACGTTGAGTCATCATAATGGTACCGGGCATCTCTCTCTCTCTTTCTCTCATATTCTTGGTATCAGTAAGAATCATGTCATGTTTCCAAGTTACAGGCAACTGCTTTGAAATGAGTACTGTTTGTGTCAGGCAAATGGCATGTTGTTCCTAGTCTTGACATTTGAATTCTATTTATTAGTTATTAATTTAGCATCTCAATCACTGTTTTGTGAGACTCATTCTACAGTTTTCCTTTTCTAGTCTCCATTATTTATACTATGATATCAGTTAAGTTTGCTTGGTAAAATAAATGTGTTAGTTTTTTCATCCTTTAATATATTCTGGAAGGTTTTTATGTTTTTTTGTAAAGTATGAAGGAGTTTAGTGTCTTGAATTCTCTGTGACTATAATTACTTTGGAGGTTAGAGATTTCTTCTTGGACTCCCATCCTCACTCTGGATGTTATTTCTTCTAAATCTTTGAGAATCACCTAATTGCAAGTTATAAAACTATGAAGAATAATAAGGAGGCAAGGCATTATTTCTATATCCATAGGGAATTAAATCTAGGAGTAGCCCTGAAGTGCGAGTATCTGCTGTGTTACAGATGAGGAAACAGGCTCAGAAAGTTTTAATGACTTATCCCAGTTCATACTGAACAGTTGAGCAAAACCTGTGCTTGAACTTGAATTTTTTGACTGCAAATCTTGTGCTCTAGTTTCTCGTGTATTCAGGCCAGTCCGGTGACTACTGTTTATATTAATTATTATTTCTTCCAAGTTGTTAAAGGAAATAGCTCAAAGAACAGTACATTCTTGACCGTAGAGAAGTTTCCTTCCAAGCCCGTCTCGGCCGTGCAGAATGTTTCCCTGATGTTGCCACAAGTAAGTGCAGCTCCCAGCAGGTGGCTGCGGACTTGTTCCCGTGTGAACAGTCTGGTTCTGTTTCATGGGGTTGGTCTAAGTCCTCCCAAGCATCTGTTGTGTCTAAGGCTTCAAAACCAAGTGGCCCATTTCCCAGATATGTTGTTGGCAATTCCCAATATTTCTTCCCAAAGTCAGAAGTTCTGTCTACAACATTTTCTGGATTACTTTTCATTGACATATGTCACAGTATTCTAGTTTTCACTTGCCACAGAAAACCACTGTGGTCAGATGGATTTCCACAACTCTTCCAACTGGTCATGGCCAGCACTTTCCTGGGCAAGGGCATTGTTTTCTCGTGGCCCATCATTGGCTGATCATGAGGACCAAGGTCAGGGGGACGTAGGGAGAGCTTTGCAGATTGTAACGGAACGCAGCGGCTAGCAGAGACCCTGGCAGGGTCTTGTCTTCCCAGAGGGGCTCGTCTTCCCAACCACTTCCAGGCTGCTCACTCCCAACTTGTCAAGGCTCCCCAGGCATTGAAACAAGAAACCTCAAGGATACGGGAATCTTTCACAGCTTCTTTTGCAACTTGTCCAGATATCATGATCGATGACTTCTAACACACATTCATTCATTTAAAATTGGTATTACTTAACATTTCTTGGTAGCAGCCTAAAAAGTACAGAACTTAAAATCAGATGATCTAGCTTCTCAATCCATTTAGGCTGCTATAACAAAGTAATATAGACGGGGTGGCTTGTAATCATTAGAAATTTATTTCTCGTGGTTCTGGAGGCTGGAAGTCCGAGGTCAGGCGCGGCATGGTCGGGTTCTGGGTGAAGACTCTCTCCTGGTTTGTAGACTGCTGTCTTCTGGTTGTGTCCTCAAGTGGCAGAAAGAGGGCAAGAGAGCTATCTGGGGCCCTTTTTATAAGGGCACTAATCTCATTACGAGGGCTCGACCATCATGACTTAATTATCTCCCAAAGGCCCTGCCTCCTAGTGACATTATCTTGCGGTTAAGATTTCAGCATATGAATTTGGGAAGGGTTCAGACAGTCTGTAGCATCTAAGATAGGTTTGTCATCAGTTACACTAGCTGTGTGGCCTTGAGAAGGTCATGCAAGGTCTTTGCGCACCAGCTTATTCACAAGCGCACTGTGCATGACACCCGGTAGGTAGGTCAGCACTAAATATTCGTTGATGGATGGAAAATAGTCTGCCTCATGGAGTGCTTGTTAAAGTCACATAAAATGAAAACTGTAGCAGCCTTGGCAAAATGCTTCCTCTGGTAAAGAAGGAAGAGCTGGGCAGGGTGCTTTGGGAGATGCCTCAACCTCAGACCTGCAATCTCTGCCTTCTCTTTCATATTGACATTAATGCAAACAATGCAACCAAGAAGTTTCTTTTGGCTTACTCGTGTGGGGGCTACTTTTGGATGGTTCTTGTACAGTAAGCCCCCAGCACGTGTGAGCTGTGCACACTCTCTTTCCCATCTTCGCTGTGGTTCACACAGGTACAGGATGGTTGCGTGATGCAGAACTTCTTCCTTACAAATTTGCAGCTCAGTCACACTTGGGATTTGAGCCAATGTCTTCAGAATTAAAATATTACCGCATTTACTCACCAAACAAAACAACTCTAAGTGCAACTTTTAGTGAAGTTTTACAAAGCATAATATTTTTGTTTCTTTCCTAGGAAGTTCCTGTAATTCTTAAACATTTCAAGGACTTCATGGTTTACTTCTTGTTATTTTGTTAGTTGTGTCCTGGATACAGTTTATATGTGGAGTGTAAACTCAATTGTACACTTTAGTTTATTGATATGTGAACAAAGACTCTATTGCTGATATGAGGGTTTGTCGGGAATTTATTTACACATTGAGATCTTTATACTGAGAGAGTTGCGAGGTGCCCAAGGGTTCTTTCCTTCCCTCTGACTGATATACAGGCTGTTTAATAGATTTCAGTTATGTCTGAAAAGAAGAATTATGTGTAATTGAGTTTTCTTGTTTCACGGATAATCTAGGAAAAATAGATAAAGACATTTGAACGTGTTTTTTTAAAGTTTCTGATACAGCAGACTTTTTTATATTTTTTCTAGAATAATTTATTCTATAAATAAAAGTTAAAAGTCAAAATAGTTTTGCTTCTAGGTAAGCATACTAATATCTTAAAAATATTTCATTTACTTATCTATTTACTATTATGAGTCCTACTCTGGTCCACTCTGATAACCTTCTCCGGACAAAGAATGTGCGTCGTGTGCAGCAGAGAGATGGGAAAAGACCTCAGGCCTGCCCTTGTAGAGTTTGTCAGCTAGTGATAGCAACACGATCACCCCACCTGTTAGCCTATCATGAGAGGCAAGTAACAGGAGAGTTAATTGGCTGAATCAATTGGGATCTCTATTTCCTCACTCAGAGGGGCACAGGTGAACGAGGCCAGTGGAGCTCACAGCTCCACTCCTGGGGCTCTGAGCTGGGTTCTTTACGAGGCCCCCCTAGAATAGTGGTTAACAGCACAGTCACTGCAGCCAACAGGCTAGGGCTTGAACCTGTGATCAACCCCTCACTAGCTGTGTGATGGTGACAGCTTCCTCAACTTCTCTCTCAATTTCTTCCTCTGGACAAGGGGTCTTACAGGGGTCCCATGCAATTCCAGGCGTCGCTGAGTGGTCAGCGCCTCCCTGCAACAATCACTCTATGAGTGTTAAATACCACAGCCACTGGGTCCCCAGCCACCCATGGCACAGACAGGGAGTGGTCCCCACTCACTCAGGGGGTCCACTGCGGCAGGGTAGGCTGGGCTGTGTGTGCGCCACTGTGGTTTGCAAGCTCAGCAGACTGCTAGTCTGATCTAGCATTGCATGAAATTGTGCCTGACAGTATTTTTCATTTTTCAGAAATTTCTAAATGTCAAAGGATCATTTTCAAATAAACAAAGAATTACTAAGCACCTATTGTGGTGTGTATCAAGCTTTGTGCTCAGTGCTAAGGCCTGCGGACGACTGAATATTTGAGGCAAATAGCTAACCCTACCTTACCTCTTACTGTAATGGAAAGTTGGGCAAAGGGAATATTGCTCCCATATGGAAATTGTCTAGAAAGAGGTAACAGTCAGAATATAGAGTGGGAGAAAACATAGGAAGGTAAAGGAGGAAGAGGAGAACAGGAGCAGAAAAGCCAATTTCCTTCTCCTGCACCTTGACTCATGAAGTAAGTGTACCCAATGAGGGGCTTAGCAAGGTACATGTGTCAGCTTCCAAAGTCATCTGGGGCTTGAACTCCAGAGAAGAACGGTGCAGGGACAAGTCCCCTGTTGCTTCTGGAAGTACCAAAGCTCATGCTCACTTTCGAGGCTGGCAAATGCAGGACCCAAGATGAACCCATCCTGCCATCAAAAGTGCCGATGAAGAACATGCTAAGCCCTAAATTTTGGTGTAATAGGGAAATTCGGTTTCATAAGAAAAGTCTATCACTGAGAAGAAGGGGCAGAGGCAAAAGACAAGAAAGAGGAGAGATAAAAATTCAGCACGCCGGAACTCTGGATTTGGACGTGATGTCAGGATAGGAAATTTGGACCAACCTTACCTCTGAGGATGCATGAAAAGCTGCACAAAGTATTTAACAAGATCACTTTAGGTGCTGAGTGGAGAATATGCTGTAGCAAAACAAAAATAGAAGAGATAATGTATGGGCTTATTGAACAGTGACTCGAATCATAATGGTAGAAATGAAAATAAGTATTTGAGAAATAAGTGGCAAGAATTGTTAATAATGAACAGAAACTAATCAAGAATTACTCCTAGCTTTTTATTTTGATCAAATAGTTGGATGATATGGACATTTAATGGGGAGGAGAAGACCTTTATTATTGTATATTTCTAAGGTGCACAACATGTTTCGGAATACATACACATGGTGAAATGATCTCTCCAGTCAAGCAAATGAACATATTCATCTTCTCACACAGTTACCTTTTACGTGTGAGTGTGGTAAGTGCATCTGAAAACTGCTGTCTTGGCAAATGTCCAGTATATAGTATGATATTATTCACCGTAGTCCTTCAGTTGTACATTAGATCTCTAGACGTACTCGTATATAACTGCAACTTTGTACCCTTTGACCTACACCTCTCCTTCTCCCACCTCCTTCCCTCTGGTAACCACTATTCTACTCTCTGTTTCTATGAGATCAACTATTTTAGATCCCACATTTAAGAGAGATCATGCAGTATTTTTCTTTCTATGTGTAGTTTATTTCACTTAGCATAATGTCCTCCAGGTTCATCCATGTTGTCTCAAATGGGAGGATTTCCCTTTTTTTAAAAGGCTGAATAATGTCATTATTTCTTTATCCATTCACCTCTCAAAGATTGAGAAAGAACATGTTTGGGGAGAAGCTCAGTTTGGGACACGTTTATTTTGAGATGCCTGTGAGATCTCCAAGGTAGACAGACAGAGGTTGATGTCAAGGTAGATGTCAGATAGACAGGTAGACGTTGCATTAGTCAACTCAGGCTACCATAGCAAAATACCACAGACTGTGTGGTAACTATCTTCTCATAGTTCTGGAGGCTGAAAGTCTGAGATAAAGGTGTTGGCAGGGTTGACTCCTTCCAAGGCCTCTCCCCTTGGCTCGTAGATGATCATCTTCTCCCTGTGTCCTCACCTAGTCTTTCCTCCGTGTGTGCCCATCCCTGGTGTCTCCTGTGCATCCAAATTTCCTCCTTTTATAAGGATACCAGTAATATTGGATTAGGGCCCGACTCTGCCAGCCTCATTTTAACTTAATCACTCCTTTAGATGCCTGTCTCCAAAGCCATGAGAAAGAATACAGACAATCAAGGAGAGAGGGGCCAAGAGAGAGTTTGGGAGAGGCAGACAGAGAATTTGGGAGAGGAAGAAAGTTGGGATGAAAGGGAGGAGGTGGGGGGAAGAAAAGAACAGTGAGAAGAAGAAGTGAAAAGCTTCAAGAATTTATTTATGCCCTTGGAGTATACTTGTCATCTTTATGAGCATTATTTATGATACAGGAGGAGGATCCCAACTCAGAGATGAAAGAGGAACAGTGCAAGGGTGTGCTATGAAGTTCAAGAGAATGCTCAGAGAAAGTGGCATTGGACAACTGCATTGAATTCTGCCAAGAGGTCTAGAAAAGTATGGTGAAGTTAATAACACGGAAATTGTTGTTGGCCTTGGCCAAAACACTTCTTATAGGATAGTGGACATAAAAACTAGGTCACAAAGGTGAAAAGGATGAACATGATACAACAATATGGTAGACTGGACATGTGCAAAACACTTCTAGTACAGAATAACTAAAATACTGGTGAAATACACCTATTTCATTTTAAATAACGCCTGAGTAGCTAGGCATGTTAAGTAAATCGTTAAGTAAATTGCTAAAAACACTGAAAAAAATAGAATCTAGAGAAGTGAGAGGTGAGCAATCCTGGGAGTTTACTTTGGTATACATTTTTTATTCTGGGCTACCACGAGGTGCACATGGGGCAGGGGAAGAAAGGGGACCCCAAGGCTTGCCTGAACAGAATGGGAAACCAGATAGAATAACCCACATAGGCCAGGCCCCTGGAAAGGCAGCAATTGCAGCTGTCAAGTTATAAAAATATCACCTTTCAGAGGGAGACTAGGGGATGCTTGCTTGACTTGGTCTTGATTTCCAGACTGGGTGGAGAAAAAAATAAATAAGAAATTTCAACCACTAGTCTACACCAAAGTGTGTTCGGGTCTGGAATTACA
>NW_012148086.1:1820545-1822281 GCF_000956105.1 Propithecus coquereli
ATTCTCAAGAAGGACAGGTTCAAACAAGCCAAGACTATGAAGAATAAAATAAATACCTAACTCTTCAATGTCTAGACATCAGTGAACATCCACAAGCATCAAGAACACCCACGAAGACATGACCTCACCAAATGAACTAAATAAGGTACTAGTGACCAATCCCAAAATGATGGAGATAGGTGACATTTCAGACAAAGAGTTCAAAATAGCTCTCCTGAAGAAGATCAGTGAACTTTAAGGCAACACACAAAAGAAATTCAGGAGCCTATCAGAAAAATTTAACAAAGAGGTTGAAATAATAATAATAAAAGAAGCAGAAATTCTGGAGCTTAAGAATTTAAATGACAAACTGAGAAATACGTCAGAGTCTCTCAGCAGCAAAATTGGCCAAGCAGAAGAAAGAATTAGTAAGCTTGAAGATGGATTATTTGAAAATATACAGTCATAAGAGAAAAAAGAAAGAAGAATAAATAAAAAAGTACACCTACAAGATCAAGAAAATAGCCTTAAAAGAGCAAATATGAGTTATTGGCCTTAAAGATGAGGTAGAGAGAGATGGGGTAGAAAGTTTATTCAAAGAAATAATAACAGAGAACTTTCCAAACTTAGAGAAAGATATCAATATTCAGGTACAAGAAGGCCATAGAATACCAAGCAGATTTAATGCAAACAAGGCTACCTCAAGGCATTTAATAATAAAGCTCCCAAAAGGTCTAGGATAAGGAAAAAGTCCTAAGGGTAGTAAGAAAAAAGATAAAGTAACATATAAAGGAGCTCCAATACTTCTGGCAGCAGAATTCTCAGTAGAAACCTTACAGGCCAGGAGAGAGAGAGAGAGAGAGAGAGAGAGAGAGAGGGATATGACATATTCAAAATGCTAAAGGAAAAAACCTTAACCTCAGAATATTATAATATCAGACAAATTTTCCTTCAAACATGAAAGAGCAATAAAGACTTTCCCAGGCAAACAAAAACTGAGGGATGTCATAAACACCAGACCTGTCCTACAAGAAATGCTAGGAGAATTGCTGGTAATGATGTGGAGAAAGAAGAATCCTTATACACTTTGGTGGGAAGGTAAATTAGTGCAACCACGATGGAGCTTCCTCAAAAAATAAAAAATAGAACTACTATATGACCCAGTAATCCTACCGCTGAGTGTATGCCCAAAGGAGGGGAATTCAGTATATCTCAAAGATATCACTCCCATGTTCATTGCAGCACTATTCTCAATAGCCAAGATATGGAATCAACCTAAGTGTCCATCAGTGGATGGATGGATAAAAAAATGGTGATTCATATACACAATGGAATATTAAGTAGCCACACAAAGAATCAAATCCTGCCATTTGCAACAGCATGGATAGAACCGAAAAACATTATGTTAAGTGAAATGAGTCAAGCACAGAAAGAAAAATCTCACATGTTATCACTCAGATGTGGGAGCTAAATATTAAAAACAATCAATCTAATGGAGACAAAAAGTAGAATGATGGTTACCAGAGGCTGTGAAGTATAGTGGGGAAGAGGGAATAGTGGGGATGGTTAATGGGTGCAAAGGTACAGTTCTATAGTTAGATGGAATGAACAATATTTGATATCACAACAAAGTGACGGTAATCAACAATAAGGGTGTACTTTAAAATAAAATAGTACAATTGCAATGTTCCTAACATAGAAATGATAAATGCCTCAAATGATGGATACCCCAATTTCCCTGATTTGAATAGTTCACA
>NW_012148086.1:1822331-1824751 GCF_000956105.1 Propithecus coquereli
TCAGATTTTGTAATTTTCTAATATAGAATATAGAATAAACATGTTTATTTGGTTAAACAAATAATGGATATTGAAAATATGATGACTAGGGACAGACATGACAAGATGGAGGAAGAAAAGAGTATGTAGCAGTGAAATATTCCCTATGCATACACATAATTCTTCATTAATTCACTCGCATCTCATCTCAGCCTACTGGTACTCATTTTGAAGAGTCAAAAGAAAGCTAAAAATATAAAATTTCAAAGTCCACAATTTCAGTATAAAGAGTTTTCTTTTCCACAAAGTAAAGCATTTAAGGATCTATTAGTTTCTGGATTTTTTTCTAGAAATTTTAAAGAAATATATACATCAAGTTAAGCTCTAGTCACATTTTTCTTATTTATTTGCCCTTGAATGGTCTTGCTAATTTAAGAGAAGCTCTAAGCCTTTTGAGCTTTTTAATGTTTCAAGTCTTTTTTCTTAAATAGAAGCTATGTTTTGCCAAAAACAAATAACGAAATAGCAAAATACCCAGATTTTATTCAAGGTTCCAGAAGCAAAAATTGATTGAGGAGATGTATTTTGATAAAATATGTTTCGTTTTCAAGTTTTCATTTCAATTTAAAAGGGTGACACTGAAAAGCAGGGGTGCCCGTTTGGAGGACAGTCCGGAGGACAAGTGTAGAGTCCTTGTCTTCCTCCTTCACACAAAATTCTATTTTTTTCTTAGGAGGTAAAGTCTTTTCTTTAAGATTTATTGCCATTAAAGAATGTTGTTTAGTCCATTCTTATTTATTTATTCTCTTTCTTGTTGAAAAATTATTGTTTTAAAGAGGGCAGAGGAAGATGGCCAAATAGAAACCTCCAGTGATTGTCCCTCTGTATGAACACCTAATTCAATAGCTACCCTGCAAGCAACCTTCAGAAGAACAAAAATCAGGTGAGTGACCATACTATCTGGTTTTAACATCATATCAAGGAAAGAGGCACTGACGAGGGCAGAAAAGACAATCTTGACACTGCTTACGCCACCGCTCCCCATCCCCTAGCAGTGCTGTGCTAACAAACCAAGTGGAGAGAGAATCTGTGTGCTAGGGGATTGGGAGTGAAGGGATTGTGGGGCTTTGAACCTCAGGGCCACCCTGGCACAGGGGAACACAGCATGGGGCAGAATTCTGCCGGTGCCCATGGGGGAAGCATTTTAATCAGCATGGCTAGAGGGAAATCCTCCGCCCAGAAGTCCAGGTTCCCACCAACTCCACCACCAGCAGAAAAAAGCAGCCTGGGGCCTGGACTAAATTCCCAAAGCAGTTGGGCCACAGAGGGCTGCAGTCCTTGGGCAATTCCTGTGGCTGTGCTGCCTCAAAGCCAGTGGACTTGTGGTGCACATGACCCCTTGAGACACCAGCAGCTATGGCCAAGCCAGTGCCTATGTCACCCCTCCCCCAACCAAAGGCAGTGTGGCTCAGGGAGAGCCTTCTTCCGTTTGAGGAAAGGAAAAGGGTAGTTCAGAGGAACTTGTTTTGCAGCTTGGGAACCAGCTTTGCAACAGTAAAATAAAATACCAAGCAGACTCCTGAGGCCCCTGAGTCCAGGCCTTAGTTCCTGGATGGCATTTCCAGACCCACCCTGGGCAAGAAAGAAACATGTTGCCCTGAAGGGAAGGACCCAGTCCTGGCAGAATTCATCACCTGCTAACTAAAGAGCCCTTGGGTTTTGAATAAACATCAGAAGTAGCCAGGCAACAGTCAACACTGGCTTTGGGTGAGACTGGCCTGGCTTCAGGTGTGACCTGGTGCTGATGGCAACGAGGGAGTGCCCACATCACTCCTCCCCCAACTCCAGCAGCCCAACACAGAATAAGGGAAGAAAGTGAGAGACTTTGCCTGGTAATCCAGGGAATTCTCTTGTGTCTTACCCAAGTTCACCAAGTTGGTATGACCAGGAGTCTGTAAGAGTCACAGTATTATTGGGCTTGGAGCTCCCTGAGTGCTGATATGGCTACGGTGACCAAAGACTTAGATCACAATGCTCAGTTCCCTTTGAATATCTGCAAAACATTCTCAAGAAGGACAGGTTCAAACAAGCCAAGACTATGAAGAATAAAATAAATACCTAACTCTTCAATGTCTAGACATCAGTGAACATCCACAAGCATCAAGAACACCCACGAAGACATGACCTCACCAAATGAACTAAATAAGGTACTAGTGACCAATCCCAAAATGATGGAGATAGGTGACATTTCAGACAAAGAGTTCAAAATAGCTCTCCTGAAGAAGATCAGTGAACTTTAAGGCAACACACAAAAGAAATTCAGGAGCCTATCAGAAAAATTTAACAAAGAGGTTGAAATAATAATAATAAAAGAAGCAGAAATTCTGGAGCTTAAGAATTTAAATGACAAACTGAGAAATACGTCAGAGTCTCTCAGCAGC
>NW_012148086.1:1828486-1851619 GCF_000956105.1 Propithecus coquereli
TCTGTAGTTTTCCTTTTTTGTTGCGTCCTTTCCTGGTTTTGGTATAAGGGTTATGTTGGCTTCATAAAATGTGTTGGGGAGGAGTCCATCTTTCTCGATGTTGTGGAATAATTTCTGCAGGATAGGCACCAGTTCTTCTTTGTAAGTGTGGTAAAATTCGGGTATGAAACCATCTGGTCTGGGACTATTCTTTTTTGGAATGTTTTTTATTGCTGTTTCAATGTCAGTCTTGATATTGGTCTGTTCAGGAATTCTATTTCTTCCTGGTTGAGCTTAGGGAGGCTGTGTGTTTCTAAAAATTTGTCCATTTCCTCCACATTTTCCAGTTTGTGTGCATAAAGATTCTTGTAATATTCATAAATTATATCTTGAATCTCCGTGGCATTGATTGTAACTTCTCCTTTTTTGTTTTGATGGAGCTTATCAGAGATTTTTCTCTTCTGTTTTTCATTAGTTTAGCCAAAGGTGTGTCAATTTTGTTTATTTTTTCAAAGAACCAACTTTTTGTTTTATTAATCTTCCTTATAGTTTCCCTGTTGTCAATTTCATTTAGTTCTGATTGGATCTTATTAATTTCCCTTCTTCTGCTGGGTTTGGGGCTTGGTCTGTTCTTTTTATTCCAGTTCTTTGAGTCGATTCATTAGGTTGTCTGTTTGTGCTCTTTTGACTTTTGGATATAGGCATTTATGGGAATAAACTTTCCTCTCAGGACTGCTTTGACTGTGTCCCACAGATTTTGATAACTTGTGTCACTTTTGTCATTTAGTTCAAAGAATCTTTTGATTTCCATCTTTACTTCCTCATTTATGAAGGAATCATTCAGCAGAAGATTGTTTAATTTCCATGACTTTGTGTAGAGATGAGAGTTTCTGTTGGGGTTGATTTCTCTTTTTATTCCACTGTGATCTGAGAAGATGCATGGTATGATTTCTACTTTTTTAAATTTTTTGAGACATGCTTTGTGTCCTAGAATATGGTCAATCTTAGAGAATGTCCCATGAGCTGATGAGAAGAATGTATTTTCAGTGGTTTTTGGGTAGAATGTCCTGTAAATGTGAGTCAGGCCCATTTTTTCTAGAGTTCTGTTTAAGTCCATTATTTCTTTGTAACTTCTGTTTGGAAGGTCTGTCCTGTGCTGTCAGTGGGTGTTGAAGTCTCCAACTATTATGGTGTTGCTGTCTATGAATTTGTTTAGATCAAGTAGAGTTTGCTTTATGAATCTGGGTGCACCTAAGTTGGGTGCATACATGTTTAGAATTGTTATGTCTTCTTGTTGGAGCGTACCCTTCACCATTATATAGTGATCCTCTTTGTCTTTCAGTACTTTTGTTGATTTAAAAACCAAGTTATCTGAGATCAAAATTGCCACACCAGCCTTCTTTTGGCTTCCATTTGCTTGAAAGATTGATTTCCACCCCTTTACCTTGAGTCTAAATGCATCCTTGCAGGTTAGATGCATTTCCTGGAGACAGCAGATGCTTGGCTTGTTTTTTTTTAATCCATTCAGCCAGCCTATGTCTCTTGAGAGGGGAGTTCAAGCCATTCTCATTTATTGAGAGAACTGATAAGTGGGGTGAATTACTGTTCATTCTGTTGGGTTGCATTTTGTTGCTTTGTTTTCTCTCTTTAGCCATTGTGGAATCTAGCCTTTGATCTTTAACTTTGGAGTGGTTTTACATTCTTGAGTGTTTATTGTGCTGATCCTTGTGTAATTCTGTTTTTAGTACTGCTTGGAGAGCTGGTCTTGTCTGGGTGAATTCTCTCAGTCTTTGCTTATCTGAGAATGTCTTTATTTCTCCTTCATATATGAAACTTAGTTTTGCAGGGTACAAGATTCTAGGCTGGGCATTATTCTGTTTCAGAAGAGTGAGAATGGGGTTCCAGGCTCTTCTTGCTTGTAGGGTTTCAGTTGAGAAGTCTGGAGTTATTCTGATGGGCTTTCCTTTGCATATAACTTGTTTCTTTTGCCTTACAGCTTGTAGAAGGGCCTGTTTAGTGGATATTTTGGTCAATCTGATGACTGTACGACGTGGTGTCTTCCTATTTGCATTGACTATCCCTGGGGTCCGTTAAGCTTCTTGTACCTGTATATCTAAATTTTTAGCAAGGCCTGGGACATTCTCCTCTATTAATTCTTCAAATAGCTTATCCAGCCCTTGAGTGTTTTCTTCTTCACCTTCCAGAATCCCTATCAGCCTCATGTTCGGTTTTTTCACATAATCCCACATTTCTTGTAGGCTTATTTCTTTTCTGTTAATTTTCTGCTTGATCTCTGTGACTGACTTATTTAATTGGAAGGAGTTGTCTTCAATCTCTGAGATTCTTTCTTCTGTTTGATCTACCCTGTTCTTGAGGCTTTCTACTGTGTCTTGTAGTTCCCTGAATAAGTCCTTCATTTCTAGGAGATCAGTTTGATTTTTCAATATTTCGATTTCTTTAGTAAATTCTTCTTCCAAGTCCCGGATTTTTTTTTTGTGGTTTCTTTGTGTTGGTTATCCATTTTTTCTTGCATATCATTGAGGTTTCTTACAATCCATGTTTGAAATTCATCTTCTGCCATTTTAGTGTTGTGAGTTTGGTTAATGTCAATTGCTAGAGAGCTGTTATTCCTCTTTGGGGGTGTCTTTTCCTTTTGATTCTTCATACTTCCAAAGTTCTTTCGCTGGTTCCTTCCCATCTGGATCAGTTGTTCCTTCTTGACTTTAGATTTTCATTTGGATAATGACATGCCTAATTTAGTCTCTGAGCCAGTAGGTGGTGTTTGTGGGTGAGATTCAACCACATCCTTTATTATGAATCAGTAGATGCAGTAAAAGGGTGTCCAGAATGTCCTCTCTGTCAGTAGGTGGCACTTGCTGGGAGGAGCGAGCTGCAGTGCTGTTTTTGGGTCTGGTAACCAGTTCTTGTTCCTCTGGAGAGGCCCCCTTGCTCCTCAGGTGGAGGGTGGGGCCCTGGGATTTCCAGGTGTGTCCTTATTCTCCACCTCAGTGGGGGCAGGTCCGGGAGTGAGTCTGGGCAGGGCTGAGTTGGGTAAGCCTGCCCTCAAATTACACAAATGCTGTTAGCAGGGGTAAAAGGTCTGTTTTTTGCTTCTGTGCAAAATTTCTGGGAGGGGCTGAAATGGCTCCACTCAGCTGAAAAGTCTGGGCTTGCGGGGTGGGGCTGTCCGTGACCCACACTCTGGAGCAGGTCTTGCTTCCCTCCACCCTCCCCCACTCTATGGCCTCTCCCAGGCCTCTACCAGCAGGCAGGACCTCAGGCCAATTGATCTCCCCTGGCTGTGATGTGGGCTGGGAGGTTCCCTGCCCAGGATTGCAGCCTGAGCTTGGTGCACAGCCCTCTTTTGGGAGGAGTGTTGCTGTTCCAGCGTGCTGATCTGCCCCTGAAGGCACACACTCCTCAGTACCCTCTTTCACAGATATCCCTTTTGTGCCCCGGGACAGTGTGATCGTGACCTGGGTGTACGGGGTCTGGTCTTCAGGCCTGTCCCCTGGGTCCTGGAGATCAATCCCTGACCCTTCCAGGGGGAGGGGTGCTCATCTGGAATCACCTACAGGGTGCCCAAGCTGGATCGATTTCACTCCACTTCAGGATTTGTACTGCTCTCCTGGAGTCACCAGGTAAGCAACACCTGGGACAGCTGGCAGGTAGGGAGCTCACAGTCTGAGTATCCCTCAGTCTGCTGTAGGGCCCCAAAAAGAAAGGTCCCATTCCTTGGAGATGCCTCCGTGTGATGGCTAAATTGTCTCTCTGGGCACCCACTGGTAGGGAAGGGGAAGGAGAGAATTGAGCAATATGGCGTCTGCCAATAGGCTCGGGTCTGGGCGCAGGGAGGTAACCTGAGGGAGCTGGGAGCCTGGTGCTCTTGTCCACAAGAGGCCGCCGCTCACTGGTGGCAGCCGTCTCTGGACTGGTGTTGGCAGGTCTCTCCAACCACTCAGGAGCCCACCAACAGTCCGAGATGCAAGGGAGGGGAAGGTTATCTGCTCCACCTACCCTTGTCACTGGTCTCCAAGCCTCTCGGGGACCTTTCTCCTTCCAGTTCTCCTCCGCAATGTCTTCCCATGGAGTCTTCTGGAGTTTCGGGCACCCTACCTTCTGCCCCTCACCTGACCTATGTTTTTCTGCTAGTTTATTTTTTTTACTTTCTTCTAAAATCTGTCTTTTTTGCAGAGACACTCTGACTGGTGGCTTATCTCGTCCACCATCTTGGCTCCTCCTATTATAGTTTTTAAATGTTTTTCTTCTTTACAAATATATCTGCCTTAGTCTATTTGTGTTTCTCTAAGAATATACCATAAACTGTTGGCTGAGAACCAGCAGAAATTTATTTCTTTAGAGTTCTGTGGGCTGTAAAGTCCAAGATGAAGACACCAGCAGTGTTGGTGTTTGGTGAGAGACCACTTCCTGATTCAAGGATAGTGCCTTCTTGCTATGTCCTCACATGGTAGAAAGGCCAAAGCAACTTTCTGGAGCCCCCTTTATAAGTAACTATTCTTTATCCCATTCCTATTTATCATACTATTAAGCCAAGTTATTTTTCACTTTATAAAAAGGGTAACCTCTCATCCAGTTTCCAATAATGTTATTCTTTTCCATCTGAGACTTCATCAGAATAATCT
The DNA here is from genome assembly GCF_000956105.1 of Propithecus coquereli. Lineage (NCBI taxonomy): Eukaryota > Metazoa > Chordata > Mammalia > Primates > Indriidae > Propithecus > Propithecus coquereli. The sequence goes on from NW_012148086.1 coordinate 1,833,109, forward strand.
TTACTAATCATATTTCTACCAACATTCTCCTCATAACTACTTAGGTGGTCTCCAGGGAGATTGATGCTTTCTCTACAGCTCTACTCTTCTTCTGAACCCTCACCAAAATTACTCTTTATGATTCATTTACAGCAAAACAGGCTTTTTATAGCATGAATTGCAGAATGTTTCCATTCTGAACTCCCATTCAAAACTTCAGAATATTACCCGGTTCCCAAACTGGTTCCACTTTTAAGGTATTCGTTTACAGAAGTACCCCCACTTTTTCTACCAACTTTCTTTTTAAATCTGTTTGGGCTATTATAACAAAATACAATAGATGGGTGCTTATAAAGAACAGAACTTTATTTCTCACAATTCTAGAGACTAGGAAGTCCTAATTTGAGCCACAGATAGATTTGGTGTCTGGCAAGGGCCCATTTCCTGGTTTATAGTGGAGTCTTCTCACTGTATTTGTCTTGGTGGGAGAGACAAGACAGCTCTCTAGAGTATCTTTTATAAGGGCAGTAATACTATTCATGAAGTTTTTGTCCTTGTGAACTAATAACCTCTTAAACACCGTACCTCCCAATACCATCACCTTGGGGGTTAGGATTCCAACATATGAATTTTAGGGGGACACTAACATTTAGACCATAGCAATATCCATTTTACATTTAAGTACAAATGTGATTTTGTTATCGCATTATTGAATTTCCTTCTTATTGGTGGATATTTTGTGTTTCTTTCTTTTAATTCTTCTCTCCTTCAGCATGTGTTTATTTAATTGCTTAAGACACTCACCAGTGGGCAAAAGTTCCAGTCAACTCCATTGCATTCTATTTCCATTACTGCTACAGTCATTAGATGTGCTATTGGGTGGTTTAAGCATTTAACTGATTCTTACTGATTTCTAATTTTCAGTGAAGACTTTTTCTGCCAACGTGTCCTGGTCCCTTATCACTGCAATGGGTTAGTCTTCACAGCTTCCTGACAAACTTCCTGAAAATCAGCTCTCCTGAACAGTCTCACCAACCATTTACAACAGCTTTAGAAGTCATTCTCATGTGCAATCACATTGATGTGCCGAAGCATCTCCCTTTGATTCATCTAATGAAATATTCTCACTTTTCACTCAAATCCCAGTGTCTTCTTTCACTTTGCTTGCCCTGATGGCTGAGTTTGTTTTAAGCTGTACCCTATAACTTCTGTCTAGTGAAAATTAAATTCAGTCTTAGGTAAGGAAAAACTGCGCTCAAAAGGATAATTGTAACTGAAATGGGGTCTATTGCAATAGGGGGAAGGGGATCACTCTAATAGGAAGAGGAGACTACAGCAATGGGGGATATTTTCACCATGAGGTCTGCAAGAGTCTCAAAGGTCAGGAAGAAAGGGGCTTTCTTTCACAGGGAGGGTAAAGAAGGCTAGGAAGTATCTGATGTGGGTGCATAGGACGAGTAGGTTGTTGGACAGTGGATCAGGAAAGGTATTTTCCTGAGATCAGCCAATTCTTGGGAGATGTTATTAAGGAGGGTTTGTTTCTCATTTCAGTGCTCAACTTGATAAAAAGCATCCACAAAATACCTCCAGCTAACATTATACTTACAAATGAAAATGATGATTTCTCTTTAAGATCTGGAATGAGACAAGGATATCTGTTTTCACAACTCAGTGAAGCACTGGGAGTTTTAACAACAGGCACTGCAGCAATAAGATAAGAAAAAGAAATAAAAGGTGTACATGCTGGAAAGGAAAAATGAAAATGTCTTCCCTACAGATGATATAATTGGGATAGAAAATCCCAAGAAATCTACTAAAAAATCAGAAGTAATACATAAGTTCAACAAGGTTGTAGGATGCAAGTTCAACATACAAAAAAATTAATCACATTTCTATCTACTAACAATGAACAAGTGGCAATGGAAATTTAAAACACAATACTATCTACAATCTGTCCAAAGAAAATGGAATACTTAGCTATATACTTGATAATACATGTAATGTACAGGGTATGTGTGGTGAAAATTATAACATGCCAATGAAAGAAATCAAAGAAAACATAACTAAATGGAGAGATATATCATGTTCATGGATCAAAAGACTCAACATATTAAAGATGTCAAGTCTCATCAAATTGATCTATAGGTTGAATGCAATTCTTGTTAACATTCCAGCAAGGTTTTTCGTAGATATAGATGATATTATTCTAAAATTTATATGGAAAGGTACAGGCCCTAAAATAACTAAAACATTTTTGACAAAGAAGAATGAAGAGGGAGGGATTATTTTTCCCATTACTAGGCTTGCTGTGTAAATACAGTAGTCAAGACAGTTTTGTATTGGTGGAGGGACGGACACACAGATCACCTGAACAGAATTCAGGATCTAAAAATAGACCCACACAAACATGCTCAACTGAGTTTTAACAACAGTGCAGAATCAATTCAATGAGGAAAGCTAGACTTAACAACAAGTGGTTCTGAAGCAACTGAACATCAACCAGCAAAAAAAAAAAAAAAATGAGCCTTGATGTAAACTTCATAATGTATTAAAAGAAAACCCTTCAAACTGGATCATGGACTTAGCTTTAAAACATAAAGTTACAATACTTCTGTGAAAAAAATATGGGAAAAAATCTTCAGAAATCATATCTAGGCAGAATTCTTAGATTTGGCAAAAAAGCATAACCCACAAAAGTAACAATTCATATACTGGACCTTATTGAAACTTAAAACTTCTGCTCATATGAAGGGGATGAAGATATAAGCTTCAGACTGGATGAAAATATTTGCAAATCATATATTCAACATAGGACTAGTATTAAAAAATTCTCAAAACTCAAATGGTAAAAACTCCAAACAATCCAATTAGAAAAAGTCAAAAGACATGCAGGGACATTTTACGAAAGAGGATACGTGGACGGAAAATGAAAAATGTTCAACAATATCACTAATTGTTAAAGAAATGCAAATTAAAACCACAATGAGATTTCACTACACAACCATTAGAATAATTAAAATAAAAAATAGTGATAGAACCAAATGCTGATGAGAATGTAGAGAGACTGGGTCATTCATATATTACTGGTGGTAAACTAGAAAACAGTCTGATGGTTTCTTATAAAAATAAACATCCAACTGTACTCTTGGGCATCTATTCTAGAATAAGAAAAAACTTATGTTCACATAAAAACTTATATAAAAAATGTTTATTCTTAATAGCCCCAAACTGTATACAATCTATTCATAGATGTCCTTTGATGAGTGAATTGGTAAACAAACTGTAGTATATTCACACTGTAGAATACTGCTCAGCAATAAAAAGAAATAAACTATTGATATAACTTCGATGAATCTCCAGAAAATAATACTAAGCGAAAAGATCCAATATCAAAAGGCTACATGCTGTGATTCCATTTATATAGTTTTTTTGAAATGGCACAATTTTAGAAATGGAGAATATAATAGTCATCATAAATTAGAGATGGGGGAGAAATATTATGGGTGTGATTATAAAAAGGGCAAAATTAGGATCCTTGTGGAGATGGAGCTGTTCTATATCTTGACTGTGGTGTTAGTCACATATATCTATACATGTGACAGAATTGTATAGAACTAAATACACACACATACATACCACACAAATGAGAGCAAGTAAAATTTAAGAATTTTGATTGGTGGATTGTGTCAATGTCAATATTCTGATAATAGTATTATTGTGCTATAGTTTCACAAAATATTGCCAGTGGGAGAAACTATGTAAAAGTTACAGAGGATCTTTCTCTATTATTCCTTGTAACTTAATGTAAATCTATAATTATCTTTCATCTAAAATTTTAATTAAAACGTGTTTGATCTTTGAATGATTTATTTATTTATTTGTTTGTTTGTTTATTTATGATAGAGTCTCACTTTGTCACCAAGACTGGAGTGCGGTGGCATGAGAACTGCTTACTACAGCCTTGAATTCCTGGGCTGAAGCAATTCTCTTGCCTCAGCTTCCCAAGTAGCTAGGAATACCGCTGTGCACCACACAACCAGCTAGTTTTTAAAAAATTTTTTCGTAGTGAGATGTCCAAGATGGCCAATTAGAGACATTGCTTAGTGGACCGTACCAGCAGGAAGGCAGGGTATCAAATAGAGGAGAGGGGAGAAGAGTCACAGCTCAGGTGTGGATCACAGAGCTGTGTGATCTGGGGACCCCACGGAGAAAACTGAAAGGCCAAAAAGGAAGAAGATAAAAAGAAGAAGATTTCAGTGAGGACCAAACCCAGAGAAGCTCGGAGCTCAGCGAAAGGGTAAGGGAGGATTTCCCTCCTCCTCATAAGTTCCCTCAGTGAACAGCGGGACACTAAGGTTACTGAAAGCTTTTCCACGCTCCATGAGCCCAGGCATGGTGACAAATACAGAATAATGGGGTAAGCTAGCGAGTCCCAGATTGGGCAGTCCACGAGGGGCACAACCTGGGGAGAGCGCCACAAGAGGCTAGAGTGTCGCTTTCTCCCATCCAAACACTGACTCCCCAGCACCTCCCCCATTCGCTGAAACTGAGAAAGCAGTTTGAGCTGGGGCTGACTGGGAGCTACACCCTCTCCCCCACCCATTACAACTGGAGTGTAGTTCAAGCTGAAAAATTCATGAACGGCTGTGGTGGGTACACATCCCAGGCTGAGGTCTTCTTAGAGAGTGGGATCCACACCTCTTCCCTTCAAGGACTTATGGTGGAACAGGGGTGTACAATTTGGGAACTTCCCACTCCTTGGCATTTCATGGGGTTGCACTCTGGCAGCTCAGATAAGCGAGCCAGTCCCAGTGCACCACGGATGTGAGGGGGGTGCTTGGGGGTTCAGGGAGAAGTGTGGGAGCTGGACTCCAATGGCAAGGAAGCCCATGCAGATATATTCCATGGGAGAGTGTAGTGGGGTGCTGAGGAACGGGGATCTGGGAGTACGCCCATTCCCCCTGCTGGAGAACCACCATATTGAATAAGGTTGTGGCCTTTGGACAGGAATAGCCTTGACCCTGGTTCCATGGCAACTGAATGCCTCCCATTCAGGCGCACTGGCTGACCAGGTGCTGTAGCCCCTCCCCCTACTCATTACAACAGGGAGAGTAGCTTGAGCTGAGGTCTTGACTGGCCATTTCTCTCCCGCGGGTGCTTGATACAGGCCGAGGTCCACACAGATAGTGGGGCTCATATCTCCTCCTCTGAGGACTGGTAGTGGAACAAGAGTGTACAATTTTGGAGCTTCCTGCCTGCCAGCATTTCACAGAGATGCATGCTGTTGGGTCAGACACACAGACCAGGAGGTTTGAGAGCTGAACACGTGTGGTGAGAGAGCGTGCATAGACTGAACTAATGGGAGTTTGCTGCAGGGATCCAAGGAGTGGCGATTTGGGGGAGCACCCACTCCTCCCCATAGAAAAACTGCACTACTGGATAAAGGCTGAAAGATCCCAGCCTGGAGCCTAGTGTCTAGGCCCCTCCCCCATGAACTGCCCTCCCAGTTTGGAGAGCTCATTCTGACCCTCATAACAATGGCTCCCCCTAGTGGCCAGAAAAGCAACTTCTGAGCCTCAAAGAGGCTTTGCAAAGCTTTTCACGCTCCTGAAACCTAACCATGAACTGCCTTGCTCTTCCCTCCACCTCAGTGGTGGTGGAGATCAAGCAACCCCCTGAGAGCCACAGGATCTCTCCTAAAGCTTGGAGTACTCAAGTACCCCAACACAATTTGCACTGCTGGGAAGAGGTAAAGACAGCAGGACCGAGGCAACCTGAGGGGATCATCAAACCTGCATGAACACCCCATAGGCAACTCGGCAACAACACTCTTTCCCCTGGCACAGTCAGGGATTGATCTTTGGGGACCCGAGGACAGGCCCACAAACCAGGCCCAGTATCCCCAGGACTGGATCGAGAGGCCAGATGATAAGGAATCAATGAAAGAATTCTGGAAGTATAAGAAAATCAGAGCAAAATGTCACCCCCAAAAGGAAACAACAACTCTGTACTAATGAATACCAACCCAAATGAAAATATCAAAATGACAGATAAGGAATTCCAAATTTGAACTATAAGAAACTCAACAAAATTACAAGAGAAAATGGAAAACCAAAAGAAACAAACCATAAGAACAATACAGAAAATGAATAAAAAATTCACTAAAGAAATTGAATATTATTAAAAAAACAAATAGAACTTCTGGAGATGAAAAATTGATTCAAGGAAATATAAAACACAATGTTAAGTTTTAAGAATAGAGCAGACCAGGCAGAAGAAAGAATCTCAGAGCTTGAAGACAACACCTTTGAATTAAACAAGCTGGTCAAAGATAAACAACAGAGAAATAAGAGGAATGAACAAAGTCTACCAGAAATATGGGGTTATGTAAAGAGGCCAAACATAAGAATCATAGGCATCCCTGATGGTGAAGAAGAAAACACACAAAGTTTGGAAAACCTATTTGAGGGAATAATTGGGGAAAACCTCCCTGGTCTTGCTAGAAATTTAGATATCCAGGTACAAGAAGCTCAATGAATACCTGGGAAATTCATTGTGAAGAGGCAATCACCACAACACATAGTCATCAGACTTGCCAAAGTTGATATGGAGGAGGAACTCCTGTGAGCTGTACGGTAAAACCATAACATAACTTACAAAAGAAAATCCATCAGGCTAACTGTGGACTTCTTAACTGAGATCTTACAAGCCAGAAGGGATTGAGACCACATCCTCAGTCTTCTTAAACAGAATAGTGGCCAACCTAGAATTTTGTATCTTGCAAAACTAAGTTTCTTATATGAGGGAGAAATAAAGACTTTCTCAGACAAGGAAATACTGAGGGAATTTGTCAAGAACAGATCTGCCCTACAGGAAGTACTCAGCTCTGCATTATACATTGATCAGCACAATAGACACCTACCAGAGTAAATCACCTAAAAGCTAAAGCTCAGAGGCCATATATAATAATAACTCAAGAGGTAAAACAAAACAATAAGTTTCTACCCAACAGTATGAACATAAATGCATCATACTTATGAATTCTTACAATAAACAGGAATGGCTTGAATTCCCCCCTCAAGAGACATAGGCTGGCTGAATGGATTGAAAAATAAGCCAAGTGTCTGTGTACTCCAGGAAACACATCTAACCCAGAAGGACTCATTCAGACTCAATGTGAAGGAATGGAAAAAAATATTCCATGTAAATGGAAATCAAAAGAGAGCAGGTGTAGCCATTCTCATGTCAGATAACATAGACTACAAATCAACAATGGTAAAGAAAGACAAAGATGGTCATTATATAACATAAAGGGAGCACTTCAGCAAGAAGATATAACAATCCTACATATTTATGCAACTAACACAAGTGTGCCCAGATTCATAAGGTAAACCCTACTAGATCTAAACAAAGTGATAAACAACGGCACTATAAAGCTGTGGACTTCAACACCCCACTGACAGAACTGGACCAATCCTCCAAGCAGAAAATAAACAAAGAAACACTGGACCGAAATGGGAATGTAGAGCAAATAAGCCTAACAAACATTCTACCCCCAAACTACTGAATACATTAATATATTCAGTACATGGAACATTCTCTAAGATGGATTACATCTTAGACCACAAAACATGTCTCAACAAATTCAACAAAATAGAAATTATACCATGTATCTTCTCAGACCATAGTGGAATAAAATTGGAAATCAACCCTGACAGAAACACTCAATCGTTCACAAACTAATGGAAATTAGATAACCTACTACTCAACAATTATTAGGTCTAGGAGGAAATTAAGTTGGTAATCAAAAGATTCCTCAAACTAAATAACAAAGATGACACAGGTTATGAAAACTCTGAGATTCAGCAAAAGCAGTCCTAAGGGAAAAAAAATTCTCAACAAAATTCTGGGAAACTGCATTCAGCATCAGATCAAAGAGATAATCCACCATGACCAAGTGGGCTTCATCCCAGGGATGTAAGGATGGTTCAAAATTTGCAAATCCATAAATGTGATTCACCACATAAACAGAAGCAAAAACAAAGATCATATGATCATCTCAGTACCTGCAGAAAAAGCATTTAACACCCTTTTATGATAAAATTCTTAATAAAATAGGCATAGATGAAACTTATCTGAAAATTATAAAAGCCATATATGACAAACCAACAGCTAACATCATACTGAATGGGGAAAAGTTGAAAGCATTTACACTTAGATCTGGAACAAGCAAGGATGCTCACTGTCACCACTTCTATTCAACATAGTGTTGGAATTCCTAACCAGAGCAATCAGGCAAGAAAAGGAAATTAAGGATATCCAAATGGGGAAAGAGGATGTCAAACTATTGCTCTTTGCCAATGATATGAGCTTATACCTAGAAAATCCCAAAGATTCTGCAAGAGACTCCTAGAATTGATAAATATATTTGGGAAAGTCTCAGGTTAAAAAATCAATTTATGCAAATCAGCAGCATTCCTATACTCCAACAACAGTCAAGCTAAGAATCAAATCAAAGACTCAATACCTTTCACAATAGCTAGAAACAAAATAAAATACCTAGGAATATATTTAACCAAGGAGGTGAAAGATCTCCATAAATAGAACTATGAATCATTGAGGGAGGAAATTGCAAATGTTGTAAACAAATGGAAAAACATATCATGATCATGGATTGGCAGAATAAACATTGTTAAAATGTCCATACTACTCAAAGTGATTTACAGATTCAATTCAATCCCCATCAAAATACTGTCATTTTCCATAGATCTGGAAAAAATAATTCTACTGTTCATTTGGAGACAGAAAAGAGCCCAAATAACCAAAGCAACCTTAAGTAGAAGAAACTAATCTGGATGCATCACTTAACCAGCTTTTAGGCTATACTATAAGGCTATAGTAATGAAAACAGCATAACACTGGCACAAAAATAGAGACGTAGACCAGTGAAACAGAACAGAGAACCCGATATAAAACCATCCACATATTGTCATCTGATCTTTGACAAAGCTGACAACAATATACACTGGGGAAAAGAATCTCTATTCAATAAATGGTGCTGCAAGGATTGGATAGCCACACGTAGAAGTTTGAAAAAGAATCCATATTTCTCATCACTCACTAAAATTAATTCAAGATGGATAACACACTTAATTCTAAGACATGATATCATAAGAATTCTAGGAGAAAATTTTGGAAAAACTCTTATAGATATTGGTGTAGGCAAAGTATTTATGAAGAAGACCCAATGGCAATCACAGCAACAACAAAAATAATTAAATGGGACTTGATTAAATTAAAAAAGTTTCTGCATAGCCAAGGAAACAATCAACAGAATGAGTAGAAAACCTACAGAGTAGGGGAAAATATTCACATGCTATACATCTTATAAAAGGCTAATAACCACAATGTACAAAGAACCCAAGCAAATCAGCAAGATAAAATCAAACAATCCCATTAAAATTGGGCAAAAGACATGAATAGAGGCTTTTGAAAGAAGATAGACTAATGGCCATTGATCATATGAAAAAATGCTCAATGTCACTAATCATCAGGGAAGTGCAAATAAAAACTACATTGAGATATCACCTAACCCCGGTGAGAATCACTTTTATCAAAAGTCCCAAAATAACAGATGGTGACATGAATGTGGAGAGAAAGGAACACTTATACACTGTTAGTGGGACTGCAAACTAGTACAACCTGTATGGAAAATAGTATAGAGATTCATCAAAGAACTAAAAGTCAGCCTACCATTTGACCCAGAAATCCCACTACTGGGTATTTACCTGAAGGAAAAAAGTCATTTTATCAAAAAGACACTTGCACTCAAACATTTATTGCAGCACAATTCACAATCGCAAAGATGTGGAGTCAACCCAAATGCCCATCAATTCTCGAGCAGATTAATAAAAAGTGGCATATGTATACCACAGAGTTCTACTCAGCCATAAAAAATGAATTAATTCCTTTTGTAGCAATCTGGATGGAACTGGAAACCATTCTCCTTAGTGAAATCTCAGAAGAATGGAAAAACAAACACCATGTGTCCTCACTATTAAATTGGAACTAAACAAACAGCAGTCTTGTGCAGGAATTGAAGTACAACTCAACAGAAGTAAAACAGGTGGGAAGGGGAAAAGGGCATGGTTGACATCATACCTAATGGGTACAATATACACTATCCGGGTGATGGGCACACTTATAACTTTGTCTCAAGCAGTACAAAAGCAATCCATGTAACCAAAACATTTATACCCCTGTAATATTCTGAAATAGAAAAAAAATTACAATTATTTCACATTAATTTTTTTTTTAATAGAGACAGGGTCTCATTCTGTTGCCTAGGCTGGTCTCAAACTTCTGGCCTCAAGCGATCCTCCTGCCTTAGCCTCCCAAAATGCTGGGATTACAGGTGTTAGCCACTATGCCTGGCCTGAGGATTTATTTTTAATAGTTAACATTAGGTGCACTAAAAGTTGGGTTGCCTTTAAATGTTTTACAGCAGAAGTAACTGCATGAATCCATGTTTTTTTGCCAAATATAAGATACACATTTTGAAATATGAATATTCTATTAAGAAGTGATTAAGAGCAAGGACTTAAAAACCAGGCTGCTTGGGTTTTATTCTGGAGTCTATGATTTAACTACTAGCTTTGTGTCCTTTGATAAATTACTTATTCTGCCTCCATTTTCTCTCCTGTAATATGATACTGTATAGTGGTGCCTGCATGTAGAATTGTTATGATGATTGAATGAGTTAATGTATCTAAAATACTTAGAATTGTATCTGGCACTGACCAAGCATTAGGTACTAAGAAAACACATATTTTTTGAGACTACCATAGAATTTTAATCTGCTAGTACTTGGTCTTAGATACTTTAAGAAGGTATGTTATTAATATCTTCTGCATCAACTTTATTCCTATTCCTGTATCATTCCACTACCTAATGATTGGAACTATCACTTAAGAGGTAAATGAGAGTCCTGGGTTGAGGAGCCTTGAGGATTGTGTTGGGCTCTCACTGGGCTGGGTTACAACCCACAGGCATCAGGGAGCCTGAGCTCTCTCCCTTGGAAGTTCTCTGCCAGGCCCTTGACCCTAACCTGGTAAACACAGTTCTTTGCTCAGCCCCTTCCCGCAGCCCCCTGCACACTGGGATGGGAGTCCCAGTCCAAACTCACACCTCCTGAACTGATCTCATTGAACTTCAGGACCTTCCTCTTGGGGTGCTGCTCTTGCAGCTGGGCAAGCGCTCATTCTGTCCATCCACATGACTTGAGGTGATGACATTGTTTTCACCTATGACCAAGAGCCTAATGTGAGTATGTCTGGGACCATCAGGGTGACTTTCTGGGCCCTGGGAAATCTGGAAGTTATAATTACAAGTCTAGTGAGGACAATAGATAAGGTGTGTGAAAACCAGAGTGTCCTAGCCAGGCAGGGGGAGCAGGAGCTCACTCCTGCTTGAAAAGGCATTTCTCCGGAAAGGGGAATAAGGAGAGAATAAAGGGAACTAGTCAAGTTTCTGCGCTCACTCCATGCCAAGTTCTTTTCATAAATTATATTCTTTTCTGAACCTACCTCTGTGAGGTCAGCTTAGCACATTTTACAAAAGGGCACAGTGAAGGCCGGATGCTCAGAGGTTCTGACTAGGATAGATGGTGCCAGAGCCAGGATTGAAACCTATGCAGTTTTTATTGCACCCTCCTGCAGTTATAGAAGTTCCTCTGCATACGTTGTGGCCCATAGGGGCAGTGAGTGCTGGACGGTTTCCGAGAGAACCTTGATACTCTTGAGCCCAAAGGTAGAAAGGAGTTTGAGTGTCAGCATGAGTCAGGTTTCATGGTGACAGCTACTCTGGGAGTCAGGGAATGAAGCCATAGGCAGGACCAGGAAGGCACTGGCTATTTGGGACAGGAGGGGCAACAGGGTCAGTGACCGGGAAACAAACAGGAAATTGGGCAGATTTCCACAGATGCACAGTTGCTGTGTCTTTGGGCTCCTATGGCTCCAGCAAGGGTGTCAGCTAGACACCTGCGAGGCCCGGTAGCCTCTGATAGCCCAGCCCTGAGTTCCCTGTGATGAACAGGGCCTCATCTTTCTCCCTGTGGTCACAGCAGTGTGACCTTGCCTTCTGATGGGCTCCCGAGTGGCAGGATGGCATTCCTGGCTTCCACGGCCAGACAGCTGGGGAGCTGCTGTCACTGCTCTGTCTAGGCTGCGCCATGTTTCCTAACACAGCTTCATGCTGCCTCTGCCACCCTTCCTCCTGCTGCGTGTTTCAATCTGCAAAAAAACTGAAAGAAACAGATGTGAGGGTTACATATAAGAGAAAGGTATCCTTGAAAATCTAGGCTGGTTTAGCCTAGAAAAAGCCACATTATCAATTAAAGTGAGAATACGAAAACTTCTTATACAAAGAGTGAAACTAGCCATTCAATTGCTACACCTAACAAAGTGCAGCGGAAGAGGCTCAGGTTAGCCTGGTGGATCAGAATGCCTTTAACAGAAACTGCTTGCGTGATACCCGGGCACCAAGGGGTCCAGTAGACTCATTTTCTCTGGATCCCTTTTGGAAAGGTTATTTTCTGCCTCTCCTGGTTTAGAGCAGAGTCTTGCCAAAGTAGGGTGACACCTTCATGATTTCTCAAGAACTCTTCTTGTTCTCTTAGCCTCTAATTAGCATTTATGTGCTTTCCTAGGGTTCAGTCCAGAAAGCCAAATGAATCACGTGCCTAACCTTCCCTGCTGAGGTTCTGCTGTAGGCTGAGTGTAAGTGTCTTATTAATTTGTGGGCAATGAGCTCCTGTTAGTTCAGTCTTAGCTCCGTGAAGACTCCATAGCTTTTTTCTAGAGGTACACAGGCTTAGAGAGGAGAAACATTAAGTAATCTTTAACTGTGTGACCGGGATAACCTTACTTGGTCCCTTGAAACCCTTGTTTTCTTTGAAAATTGCTTTTGTGAGAGATTAGGCCCTTCTCATGTTTTCCGTAAAGAGTATGTGAGTGTTTCTACTTGGGCTTAGACAAGTTCCTGTCCTGGGCATGAAGCAGTGAGTTAGCTGCTGTGGCTCCTCCTGCCCGGTCCCGGTCCCCGGGCAGCGCTGCTCTGCCACGTGCCGGCGCACTTAGCATGACTGCCTGTTCTTCTGCCCGGCCCACAGCTCCTGACCAAGCTCCCACCTGGTCTCTGAAGCCAGATTCATACTTTGTGCTTCTCGAGGATTCCGGATGCTGAGTCTCTAGCCCCGAGGTGTCCAGAACTTCTTGAGACTGTGGAAAAGCTACACATCCTCTAAGCCTCAATTCCTCATTGTTTTCATGGCACAAGAATCATACCCCTTGCAGAATTACTATAAGAATTAAATATTTAATTTATTGATTTTGAAAAATAACGTATTGAAAACACACATACGTCCCATTCTGCAAAGTGTAGAAGCAGAGTAGCTGGGTGCGCCTGACTGTGTTGGTTGATTTCCCGGGACTTGAGACCCTGGTCTCTTGGACCTGTAATCAGCCTGTCCCACTCCACCCTTTCACTTCCCCTTCTGGACTTAATATGTTACCTGTCTGAATATATACTGTAAGATGGATTTGATACTTTTCCTGATTCTGAGGGGAACTGGAGGCGTCCATCTCATTATTATGCCTATTCTTGCCCAGAAATCTAGTCCCTGGGTCTGCCTGGCCTTCTCCTTTTTAAGCTAAGTGTGCAGAAGTGTCAGACACAGGACCCGGGAGGAATCCGCAGACACACGGCAGAACTGGACAGGAAGCTGCAGAGCTCGGCTGACCCGTTTTGCGTGCTGCATTCGGGGGCTGGAAGCTCTTTTATTAGCAACAGCGTTCGGGTGCCCTCATCACTCCATTGCTACTTTCTTCTTCCACACCCCAAATGAGCTGCGGTTTTGCCAGTTAGCAGAGTACGGTCTGCCACAATTTTTGGTATATAGTTTTCTTTCTGATTATAAGCATCTTAAAAACTTTTTTTCTGTTATGGGATTCATTTCAACGATCACATACAACTGAAAATGGGTTTAGGATAGGGAGCGTTTCCCCAGCCCTGGGGACTTCAAGCTCGGTTAATCCTGACAAGCTGGGCACTCACTGTACCACTATGTTCTCACATGCATGCAAAATGCCCTCTCTCTGTCCGGGTCTTCCTCAGTCTAAACCTCTGTTTCTGTGACTCCAGAACTCAACCTTGCACTGGTCCCTGTGTTTAGAAATTGCGTTTGGTTTTTCTGATATCCCGTGCTTTGCAGCCGACTCTGTCTTTCCTAAGCAGGCGGTGTGGAGTAAAAAGTGACGGCTCAACGCTGAGTGCTACTTGGGTCAAGGCACTTTTCCTGTATCATCTCATCCAATCCTCCAGACTATTGCGATTACCATCCTCATTATGCAGGTGAGAAAACAGAAAGGTCAAATGACCTCAGGTGGCAAGAACGAGGTAGAGTCCAGGACCCTAACCCGGGAGCAGGACTCAGAGCTGTGCCCTGGGAGCAAAACCTGCCTGGGTTCCATTTCCAGTGCAACCAAAAAGCAGCCGGCACTTCCAGGGCTTCTCTGTATCAGCGCCCTGTGTCACGTACAGCTGGATAGTGGAAGCCCTAGTGCATGTTGCATCATTGCATTACTTAGATAACATGATGCCCTGCTTTATTTCTCACAGGAGTTGGGGGAGAAGAAACAGACAATATGATTTTATGCAATCTACTCTCCTCATTGCCCCTGCCCTGCAAAATGAATTTCTCAGAGCCAGGAAAGCTGCAAGTCTGGCTGCCAGGGCCTGGCAGGGAACCTTGCTGTGTTTATTTTCTCATATATTCTTCCATGACCTTCCGTATCTGCCTCTGCCTCCCGGGGTGGTTTCTGGGAAGCAGAAAGCTGGGGCGTCTGCTCGAGAGAGCACTGGCCCCTGTGTCAAATGGCCAAGGCTTTGGAACTCGGGTTTGTCACTAATTATATACGTGGCATCTTTCCCTGGCAGCAGCCTTTTTGTCTCTTATTTTCCCAAGAAAATGAGAATTTGATGATAAAGCAGACTGTATCCTGTCCCATGTTTTGTTCTAGACATTTCTTGTATAGTGATATTTTATTCCAGAAGATTTTTTTGTGATTATTTATAAAAATAAGCAACAAAATGCTTGATACATATGTGCCCAATACATGTTAACACATAAAATATGCATAAATGGCTCAAAATGATTGTTAAAAATCATTACATTTTATAGGGAAATTCTACTAATTATCTTATTTGGTCTTTGCAATAGTCAAGCAAAGAAAGTGAAAACTCACTCCACTAACAGGTAAAATTTTGCTGCACAGAATGAAACATGGCTTGTAGGTGGCTCAAGATCTAAGGGAACCAGCTGGTGCCATCCTCTGCATCAGCTGCCCTTGTTAAGTCACAGCTGCCACTGTCCCTGCGCTGGGGGTTAAATCAGAGACCACGTTGAAAGATTTGAAGGTGCAGATACACTAATGTGATCATTCCCTGGCTTATTTCTAAGAAACATCGATTGTCTTGACTGACACTTTTAATAGAAAAGGACATTTGCAGGCCCAGCTGTGAGTGACGCAGCTCACCTGGTCTTTCTCCGTGGGGAAGCGGCTTTTCTCTACTGGTTACTTGGTGTTCCAAACTTGCGTCTTTTTCCTTAGCAACACCTCTGAGTCTTAATTAATGAAATTAAATTGTTACTTGTTTTTTACCCTTTGTTTTTTTCAGGCAACAACAACAAAATAACCATAAAGAACTGAAGGCATAGAATATAGAATAAACCATATGCCTATATATGTATGTATACATGCCTGCATATTTGTGTCTGTGTGTGTATGCAGTGTTGTACATTTATGAATTTGTATGTGTGTGCCTGTTTTTTGTATTTGTGTGTATTTGTATGTATATTTGTGTTTATTTTTATGTATGTTTTTATGCATATGTTTGCGTGTATGTGCGCATACATGTGTGCATGCAAGAGGAATGGATTTATCTGCTTTGGTGTTTCTGTCCACATTCTTTACATTATTGTTATTATTATTTTTTTTTGGTATTGTCCCAGGTCCACCTCTATGGAACATTCCAGGCAGATTGCAGTGGTTCCCCCTGGATAGATAAATTTCTTTATTATAGAATAATCTCAATTTTTCCACTGTGACTCATAAGAAAGTCTATTTCTTTAACTCTTTCTTCTCTGATTTGCTAAAGGTCAGATTCTTGTGCCTTCCAGATATGTACCTCCAACCCCCACTCCATGCAAAGTCTATGAAATGTTGCATAACTCTTAAGTTGCTCAGATATAGATTGCAGCAGCCCCTCTTGCCACCACAGTCCTGTCTCCCAAGGGCTCTTTGAGAAGTCTTAGTGGCCAGTAGGTCACACATTTGATAGTCTCTAAAAACTTGTTGCTCATCACAACCTTATTGCTACTTGAATGTGCAAGAAATTTTTAGGTGGCTGGGTTACGACTAACTTTGCACTTCAGAAATACAAGAATTGCTCAGGGAAGAAGTAACTGTAATAGTCATCTCGGTTATTCATGCTTGGCCTCTTTTCTTTGGCCACATTTAATTTCTCTTCCCAGAGGGAGGGGGAAAAATGCTTTTATGCCTTGCTGCTATGATTAAAATAACACAGGTTTCTGTGAAAGAGGGAAAGAAAGGAATGGACTGCTCTTTAGTTCCACTCGGAACCATTGCAAATGTCCTTGCTTTAATGCTCACAGCAACCCTGTGTAATAAATAGGTCCCATCACCACTTTGCCTACATGAGGGACTTGAGGCCACAGAGTTGCCTCATTCTGGTAAATGGTGCTCAGGACAGGTCAGCTCCCAGCCCCCCAAATCAGTGACCTGCTTGCTCTGGGCACATGGAGGGTGGGGCACAATGTGGTGCCTGCAGAGGCCAAGGTCTCGTTCTCTGGGCTGAGGACTGCTGTTCTTCATGAGCCAGAGGCAGTTTGACAAGCAGGTTTATCTACCCACTTTGAGGGCTCAGCTGGTGAGATTAGAGCAGCAAGAGGACAAGGGTTTCTGCGGGTTCTCAAATACCTTCTGGCTAAGACTGCCAGGGAAGAATAGGTTAGGAAACCCCTCAGATCATCTGCTTGTGGCCTGTGCCCTGAAGCTGGTGCATTCCTCATGCTGGGAACCCTGGGGCTCAGACCCCTCCTGGCTCCGGACCCTGCACCTCCAGCTCTCCCTTTCCTCCTGTCTTGGATGTGTCACTCACCAGGTTCATTGGTTCTTCCCTCCACATTCCTACCTGGGGACCTGTGCCTATAGCCAGTGGCACCCTTAGAGTTACAGCTCATCCTGGGGGCCCACTGCTCTGACAGTCCCCTCACCTCTCAGTCCCACAGAAGTCCTGGGGGCCACAGAGCCATCAGGAAGCCCCCCAGGATGCCCCTCAGGACGCTGCTTCCCATCCTTCCCGCACTCCATGCTGCCAAATGATAGAGTCCACACCCTGCCCCGCATGTGCTGGCCCCTCGGTCGCCTGTCCTCATCCACTGCTGTTAACCTTCCTTCTGCCTCTCAGCTTCCAACTTTTCAGTAGGTGACTTTTATGTCACATCCCTCCATCTGATAACCCACCATTTGGGTTCCAATTCTTTTGGGGAGTATTCTCTGACCCTGCAGACTTGAAGAGACGGTGATGCTGACAAGTGCTGGGAATGCCCTTCGCACGTGTGCGGTGGCCATGTGGCTTCCTGGCAGGGCTGGGATCTCTTTGAGCCAAGGAGGAATCCGGAAACACACTCAGGATTCTTCCTTAATGTGCAAAAGTGGCTCCCATGACCCAGGTCAACAATATGCCTTTCTTGATTGCTTAACTCTATTCTTTGATACATTTCAAACCCTACTGAATATGTATTATTAATATTGTAAATATAAAACTCATTTGAAAATTACAGTACTTGCATTTGGGAGAATGCAGGTAAATGAAGTGTAAATGTACTGGTGGGAATATTAGTCAATGTTACAAACAATAAAATCAATAATAAAGCAGCTTTTACTAGGATGTATCTAGAATGCCCCAAAGTGTCTAGGTTCTTTGATCCAGCAATTTAGGTTCTAAAGAGGGAAATAATTAAAAAACCTTTGTGTGAAAGATGGTATTCCTGCAATTTATATATTAATATTGACCAGGACACAACCTCAAGTTCCAATTACAGACAAAGTGTCCTTAGAATTGTGATTTACCAACCTGTGATATATTATTTTACTTATTGCCTTTATTATTGCAGCTATTAAAATTATAACCATAAAAAGCATTATTAAATTTAAAATAATGCTTTTGCTAGAATTTTTGTCTTAAAAAAGCAGATTCGCAATATTATATTAAGTATATCTATATCTGTATGTCTATATGAGTATCTCCAAATATCCATTTGTATCTTTTATATTTGTATGTGTTCATATACGCACAGATCACATTGATAACATATATATGCATATCTCCAGTTATATATGGCTAGCTAGAGATATATTAAGTCATTTATACCTGCATACCCATGCATATA
>NW_012148086.1:1851679-1882580 GCF_000956105.1 Propithecus coquereli
CCTGTTTTCTATCTACATATCTGTCTAAAGGACTGAATTAAAAAATTCACCAAAAAGTTAATAGTGGTTGTGTTTAGAAAAAGGCCTATGTGGAACTAATTTTTATCTTTTATACTTTTTGTCTCCAAAATTTACTTTTATGAACATTCGTTACTTTTTAAAAATGAAAGCAATGTATTTTTTTCAAAAGTACTTTACCCACCATTTCACATTTATGACCCTCAAGACGTTGTTAAAGTTCGACTACAATTTAAATAAAAATAGCCACAGCCAAGACAATGGGCATTTTTCCTCTCTGGCAGCCACACAATGAGAATGCATTTGACAAGCAGCCCAGAACATTCCAAGTGAACTAACAGCAGGAAACACACTCAAGCTGAGATCATTACAAGTTACTAGATGACAATTTGTTCTAAGTTTCAAAAATTAACCCAGCAAGTATGATTTGGCCACAATAGCAGAATATTAAAAAATCATTTAAACTCAACTCTTCCAGTGTTGAACAATTTTTTGCTGTTGCTTGAGTATGGTGCGAATGTCTGCATTTGTGTTTATCATCTTACAGAGGACTGCTGTTGTAGCAGAGAGGATATCGCAGCTCACAGGTGCTCAGTGCACCCCAGGTCCTCGCCAAGTATTTTTATGCAGTATTTCTCAGTATCACAACAACCCCACAACACAACACAGATGTCGTTTTCTTCTTTTATAAAAGAGAAAACTGAACTGGAGAGATGTTAAATAACTTCCCAGATTGTGGTGGTGACAAATGAAATAATTCAGGTAAAGTGCTGGTTTCAGTGCCTGGTGCACGCACAGCAAGTGTCGAACAATGTCAGCTGGTATAATTACGAGGACAGCACTCCTGGTGGGCCATGCCTGAGGGGACGTTTCCACAATAGAGCGTGGAAAGCGCTGTCAACAAGGGCTCCTGGTCAGGGATTCCCACAGATTTAAATTACTTCTGTGAGACTAGGGGTCATCTGAATGGGGGACAAGTTTGTACCTGTTTGCCATGGTGGTCACTTTGGGACAAAGGCCAGAGAGAATCTGATGTTGGGAAAGAACTTTCACATGAGGAAAGAAAGAATTAGCAGACAGACGGGCAGAATTCCCCATTTATAATAGAAAAGGAAAAAAAAGGAACTACAGGACAGCAGGAGTTCCTGATAGGGAAGAGGGTTAGAATTATGTACACGTAACAAAGACACAGGCATCCACTGGGTGCGACTTTGAGCCTTCTGGAAAGCTTCATGTCCATGACTATGTCTTCTGGGGCCAACTGCAGCTGGCCTCAACCCCTGCTCCTGACTTTCTCTTTATTTCTCTCAGGCTCTCTGTCCTCAACACAAATCCATAGCTCAACCACTCTGTGGTCAGCATAGGAAAGAATTTTATGAGATTCAGATAGCCTAGTCAAATCTAATGTCTGTTGCTTATATTCTTGGCATAATATTTTTCCATTGTGATCTGCACGGTAAGTCATAATGAAAAAGTGGCATGTGTCTCTCTTCCTCAACTCTTGACCTAGATTTTGAAGAAAAGTAGCCCCAGGGATTTATGTAGCCTGTGGGTAGCTCACAGCTAATCCTTGCAAATTATAACAAGTATTTCCCAGGGGATGCATAACTCTGCAAGCCCATGCTTCTTCCTCAAGGCAGACCGGCCCTGCCCCAGCAAGGAAGCTTGCATTTTGGCTCTGACTTCCCTTTTTGGCCAGACACCCTGAACAAAAACAGTGTACTACCTAAACAACTGTACCATATTGACCTTAGATGGTAAAAGGCTGAATTTATGAGGTCTGTCCAGAAAATATTCAGCTATAGAATATGAAAAATAGAGACATTTATTGAAGAAGATACAAGATACAAGAAACATTGTACATAGGACCATGATGCCTTGTCCCTTTCAAATTAGGCAACTTGGGACCTCACACAGTTCTCTCAGAGTCTCTTAACCTAACCCTACACATTCAACATTCTCAGGTGTTCTGCTTGTTGCAGGCCTTCCAGAACATGGATCATTTTCAACAGATTCTCGGCCATCTTTGAAGCGTTTGTGCCACACTTTTATTTGTGCTGCATTCATTGTATTGTTCCTGAAAGCCTTCTGAATCATCCAAATAGTTTCCATGGAGGAACGTTCAAGTATAACTGCAAAATTTGATACAGATTCTTTGCTCTACTCGCTCAGTCATTTTGAATGCGACGGCCACACAGTACACATGCTCACTCAAGGGCATCCAGCGCCCCACCAACTAGTACAGTGATGTCGTCATTGTTCATGTAGGCGCATTCCAGTCCACTCTCCTTGCCTGCCAGGTTACATCGGTGTTGCGCAAACCGTTCTCGTTATATTAACAGTGGCTGGATATTTTCCAGACAGACCTCGTATAAAAGAAGTAGGATGAATTTATGAGAATAATAACAAACTTTTTTTTTTGTGAGACAGAGTCTGGCTCTGTTGCCCGGGCTAGAGTGAGTGCCATGGCGTCAGCCTAGCTCACAGCAACCTCAAACTCCTGGGCTCAA
Organism: Propithecus coquereli; assembly: GCF_000956105.1. Taxonomy (NCBI): domain Eukaryota; kingdom Metazoa; phylum Chordata; class Mammalia; order Primates; family Indriidae; genus Propithecus; species Propithecus coquereli. The sequence continues at coordinate 1,854,208 of NW_012148086.1, forward strand.
GAGATCCTCCTGTCTCAGCCTCCCGGGTAGCTGGGACTATAGGCATGAGCCACCATGCCCTGCTAAGTTTTTCTATATATTTTTAGCTGTCCAATTAGTTTCTGTCTATTTTTGGTAGAGATGGGGTCTCGCTCTTGCTCAGGCTGGTTTCGAACTCCTGAGCTCAAACAATCCGCCCGCCTCAGCCTCCCAGAGTGCTAGGATTACAGGCGTGAGCCACCGTGCCCGGCCCTAGAATAATAACAAACTTTTTAAAAGGGACAAAGAGAAAATATACCTGGAGGTATCAAGGCACTTGGGACAAATTTATGCTTTCCACCTGAACATGTTGCTGACCAAGAAACATACCACATGGTCTTGAAGAGAAATGGACCCCTGTAGAGATCTCCTGATAAATTAACTTATTCATTCAACGTTTATTGGGCACCTACTATCTGCCAGGCTGTGTGCTAGCACTGAGGATGCAGGAACTGATATGGTAGCTGCTGTCCTTGTGAAGCATCTCTCTTAAGCTGAGGTCCATGGCCTGGCATCTAAGGACATATACGTGAGTATGAGTGTGTGTGTGTGTGTGTGTGTGTGTGTGTGTGTGTGCGCGCACGCACACGCATGCATTTTTCCAAGGTTGGAAAGACTGCATGAGAGTTTAAAGGGTTGAGAGGGAAGAGGGCAGGCCAACTAGAGCTGTGAGTGCAACAACAGAGCTGGCGTCCAGATGAGCCCACAGAGTAAAACCAGCAAATGAAACAATTGGATACACGATGTTTTCTTTCTTTTTCCCCCTTTGTGGTACTTTTCTTTTTTCTATAAGGTAGAAGAAAAAGATGGAAAGAGTCAGAAAGAACAGAAATGTTGATAGAGTAGTCATCAGTGAGGAAAACAAAAGGGGCTTTAAACTCAGAAAGGAAGAAGGCGAGGGTGGGAGGAATTTCTTACAGGAGAAGGCGTATAGTACGGCACACACATACACACGCCCTCCTGCAGGCACAGAACGGAGAAGGCTGGTAATACACCTTTCGCGTAGTAAGCACCTTTCCCATTGCTTAGTATGTACATATGCACATGGACACAAAGAACGAAGGCATGTGGCACACCCTTGGAATGGCTTAGTACATACATACATACACGGCATGTAGCATGCCACACATATCCATACATGTGTGTGTCTAAACGAAAAGGAGAAAGCATGCAACACGGGCCTTCCTAATGCATGGGACACACATACATACATGCACACAAACACAGGGAAATGTTCCATAGTTGAAGTTTAGGAAATAGTTGATTATAAAGTTGATTATTAATAGATTTATTTTAGTTAAATGGATTAACTATTTAAACATATTTCTTTACTGTGGCATTTCTCCAGTTTTTTAATTTGCTAAAATGAATTAATATATCTTAAGGGAAAGATATCATATGTGGCTCACGGTATATCCGCAGCATAGGTTTTCTCTCTTACACTTTGAGAACATCTCATAACACTAGTACTTTTGGGGAGAAATTGAGGAGAGTGAGCTAGATGTGACGAGCCCAACCAATTCTCCTGATTCAAAGGAATGACATCATAAGTTGTGCTGAAGAGTGGCCAGGGATCCTTCAAACCGTCCTTATCATGCCTGGAGGGGCGAAGGCTGGACTCTCTGGGGCCTGTGAGCACATTACTGAAGTGTAGCGACCAGTGAGGTGAGGGATGCCGATGAGAAGACAGAAATGAGCCAAGTAGGAGCCAGGGGATGTGTGATAATGATGAAGATGATGGTGATGATGGTGACAATGATGATCATGAAGATGATGATAATGGTGATGATGATGATGTTGACAGTGACACTGATGTCCGACGATTAGGAGGAGGATGACCATGACGATGGTGGCAATGACAGCAGGATTGGTGCTACTAAGAGTTAACATCACTGAGCACAGACTGTGAAGGTGGAGTGAGTTAATGTATGGAGCAGGGCCCATACCATGGGCTGCGCATGCTGCGGCTGCTCTCATTACTGTGTGTTAGCTGCTACTCAAGATATCTTATAAGCACAGTATATCTAATCTGCTTAATCCCAAGGGAAGTGCAACCATCTCACTCCCATTTAATAGATGGAAAAACTGAGGCTTAAATGGTTTAACTTGCCAAGTTCACACAGACACTAAGGTGCAGGGTCCCCAGTTTGTAGGCTCTGTCTCCAGAGCCCCAGTTCTTGGCCACTCACTTACAGAGGAGTTTCTTTATGCCAGTGTTGGAGCTCAGGAAATTTCACCCCAAAACCTGTCTCCTTGGTATAAAGAACATTTTGAATTAAAGGACATTCAATATCAAAAAGCATTGGAGGGGGCTTTCCCTCTATTAAAAGATCGAAGGGGGCAATTGACTTCCCTTCCTCTCCCTGTTATCTTAAAAGATTGGAGGAAAGAAGATTCAGAATGCAACCAGACAGGGCCCAAATCATTTAAACACAATACCTGTCCCTCAGGTTAATTTAATTTGCAAAGAGAGTCATTTACAAGTCAATCTGTTCCCCCCTCCATTCTCCTCCTAGCACCATTTGTCAGCCCTAAACAGAATTACCTGTACTCCTCATCGCCCCTCCCCTCCAAAAGGACAGGTGTAAAAACATCTGAACTTCACTGGGATATTGGGTAATCAATCTGTGACTCTCCCCATGCACATGGTAAATAAACTCTTCTCTTATTAATCTGCCCTAATTGTGAGTTATCTTTCAGCGAGCTTCTGGGGGAAAGGACAAGTTTCCCCTCACCCCTACACCAGACAGTGCTGAATGTTTACAAATATCAGTTCTCACTACAGCCCTTTGCGAAGCGTGTTATTGACCTAGTTTATAGAGGAGAAAATGGAGGCTGATACTGCGAAGCATCTTGTCCAAGCTCATCAGGCTGATAAGAGTCAGAACTCAACATAAAAATCAAAGCTGTTCCATTCAGAATGAGGAACACATTTTAATCTACGTGTTTGACCCAATATCAGTGGCACTTCTGTACTGCAGGGCCCGGCAGGGACTGGTGACACAGTGAGTGGAGGGAAGCAGGACCGGATCATGCCTGGGCTGCGGAGTGAGTCACGGTGAGCCTCCGACAGGTTTGCGGGGAGCCTGAAGCCAGTCCAACGGGGACGCCGCTCAGGGAGCCCGTACCCTGACTCATTCTTCCATGCATTTTGTTATTTCTTTGGCACAATATAAGGGAAAAAAGCACAATCCAGGCAGAGAAAAGAGTGTATGAAGAATAGATACATGAAAAATAAAACAGCGCTTGGCGAAGGACCAGAAATGAGAAGGAAGGGCTGGGAGGCCAGCAGGAAAGTGGGGTGGGGATTGCTGTAAGGAGGTGGAATTGTGGCAAAGGGAACCAGGCTGGGAAGGACAGACTCCCCTGTACCACGAGGAGTTACCAGGGGGTTTGTTTTGTCTTGTTTGAATGGATCTGGTTTGTTCTAGGTGTGGAATGGCTTGAGCCAGTGTGTTTCCTAGGAAGACATTCCTGGAGTTGTGTAGCAGCGCTTCCTGGTATAGGAGCTGATGTGAAGATAACACAACAGTCAAAGCTAGAAGTATGAAAGATGTAAATAGTGAAGGCCTGTGAGAAATGAAAGGAAAAAATGGTACATCTCCATGGCTCCTGCCCGTTTTTGCCTTGCGCAAACTCTGAGATGCAGGGTCAGGGTCAAGGATATGGAAAGTTTTCCAGCAGGAGGTTTCCAGTTTCATCTCATTCAGAGAATAAATACGTTGTGATGACTTGACGAGGTCTCATGTGGTGGATGCAATACTGCTGCTCATCACGGCGTTTGCAGGTGAAAGAAGAGAAGGAGTTTGGTCCTTCTTCTCTGGGAGTGCAGATGATAGAACAAAACCATTCTGTTGCGTAAACCCAGCACAGGCACCAAGAGCACTCGGGTCTGCAGAGCAATGTGGAAGAGCGTAGCTTTCCAAGTGTACGTCTTCGAGGCTTCACGATGCAGTAGAATAAAGGTTGGGATTAGAATAATCTGGAATCAAAGTTCAATCCTCCAACTAAGCATCCCTGTGATGCCAGACACTTTCCCTACTTTCTCTGAGGCTCTCATTTCTCATGGGTAAAACTGGGAAAAATCATAATTGGTAAAAATGTGAGTTCGATGAATTAACACAGGTGAAATTTGGTTCAATGCCTTGCACACAGAGGCTGTTGAATAAATGCTGATTTGATGCATCTACCTAACATTTCACTTCAGGTGCTCCCACCAAGGGAATCCATGTTCAGGGGATGGAGGATCATGCTCACGTGCAAGTGTGAGCATTATCTTGTAGGGGCCACACTTACTGAAATAATCAGAAAACATTTCAAACCTGCTATGGAGGTATTCGCAGCAATGCCACATAAAGTCAGGCTGGAGCTTGGGCTGGGCATGCCCTGGAGCCAGGTGTGCAGGGAGAACTAGGGCTCTCTGACATGGGGGTGATGTTCCTTTGTCCCTGTTTCCCAGTGTCCTTCTCCTACCAGCCCAGGGTGCAGTAGTGAGCGATTCGTCCCTGTCACAGTGAATGCCTGGGGCGGGGAGTGGTTGTGGCAGCAGGAACGAGGGCGAGAGTCCCAGGGAAAGGTCACACTCAAGGATCCCACGTGGCCCAGGGGAGCTGCCTCTGCTTTGGGCTTGGACAGTAGCTGCACCCTGGGACTTTACACCAGTCATCGGGTTTCCTGATTTGAGAAGCGGGATCTGCCACTGCCTTGTCCTGCAAGGTTTTCTCACAACCATTTAAGGTTCGACACAGCAAGACACTCAAGAGTCTCACGAATCATAAAGCGCTCGGGAAACCTTTCTGGGGGGATGTTTTTGGTTTGCATTTTGTGCCGTATTTTAGAAATTTCTCAAAGTAGTGCATATGTATGATTTTTAAAATGGTAAAGAAGCTGTCATAATAAAAAGAAAAATTATTGCCTCAGTCTTTCCATCCATGGGCCCATTCTGCAGAGGCTCGATCCTTTTAACTATCTGTTTTTGGTTTTTCATCATCTCCACAGCCTGAAGTAACACACGCAAACATCTATCCCTTCATTTACCCAATTGAGATGTCTTCTAAGACTTCTGGCTCTGATTTCTGAGATTTAGGACAAAAACTCCACGGTCCAGAATCTGCACTGCAGTCCATGTGTGTCCTCTCCAAATTCCTTCTTTCTTCTGCACACACTGGGCCTTCAGAGTCAGGTGTCAAAGGGCATCGTGGCTGGTTAAAGACTTTGAATCTTGCCCAAGGTCAAGAGGAAGTCGTGAGAGAATTGTTACGTAGGGGAGCCAACCTTCCCAGCAGACGACAGAGGAAGAACAGCAATTGGTAAACTTTTTAAAACAATCTTAGTTTGGAATAAGATATAGACCAAAATTACTTTTTAAAAGCCAGTGATCCTTTGTTGGGGGAGAGGGGAGCTGTGTCTAGTGGCAGCTCTAATCATGATCTTTGTTGTATCTTCACCATGTACAGTTTTGGGTTGTGATCTGTCCCTGCAAGCTCCCTCTGTAGGAGAACTGACAGGGACGGACGAGGCAGGGGTGATCGGCGCTGTGCTCTGAGTGTTGGGACCTGCGTGCTTGTAGCTTAACACCCTGAGCGGCATCAGTCAGTACACGGGGCACGTTTTTCATCGCGAACACGGTCCTGGACTTTACGGAGCAGGAATACGGTTGCCTCACCGTATACCTCACACCCTCTCCTTCAGTGTGTGGCTCGCCAAAGAGACTTTTGATTTGTACCTTCTTAACTATTTATGGCTAATATTTTATTGTTTTAATGTGAATGACTCTTCAGAAGTGCTTTGGAGATGGTTCCCATGTGTTTCCTTCCAAAAATATCCATATTCCTCTACTGTGTAAACCCCACAGCTGTCTGTCTGGCAGATTCTTTTCCAATGCTTCATTCTGAAAAGATTCCAGGGGCAGAACTTCTGCCAGAGAACATCTTATGAAAGTTCTTCTTCTCACTCCAAATGGAAAACATTAAAGTAAAAACCAGAAAATAGAGGTATTTTATTTTAGTGTTCTAATCTTATATATATCTTCATTATTTTTATTTATTTTGTCTTTCCATGGGGGGAGGGATAAAAATAGCTTCATAATTGTGACAAGATACAAACTCATAATCTTAGTCTTATACCACTGGTGGGTTCCCAGGGGACGCAGGTCAGCCCACTTGGATGGACAGCAGTTTTCACATCTGTAAATTTAATGAGGTAACAAGAATCTTAACTGCTTCACTTCTCCAGTGCTTCACGAGCACACTTCTTCCTCCATAATGAGTGAGTCTGAGACTGTAATAGAGCACAGAATATTCTGGTTAGGTAAAGCTTATTTATTCAACATCAAATATTTAGATACTTGGCAGTATATGAAAAATCACTTGAGTTTTTATTTTGTGTGGCTACATAAACACTGTCGCACTTGATTAATATTTGTAAAGCTGTAAGTGAAGGCTCTGAAATCCAACTTGTTTACTAACCATACACTTAGAAACATTTTTTCTCATAGGACAAATGCGTGTCCTAGGCGCCTCTTTCCTGTGCAGTTTACTGTGCTCTGCCCACTGATCACATCCCGCGGCTCTGGAATGAGACATTATGGAAACGAGTGAGTGAATGGAGAAGGGTGGCCCGTATGTTGGATACGTGGCTGTGTCCGTTTGCGAGGGCTGCTGTGACAACCAGCCAGACACTGGGTGGCTTAAACAATAGGAATTGATCATTTCACAGTTTTGGAGGCCAGAAGTTTGAGGTCAAGGTGTCACCTTGATTCCTTCCGAGGCTTCTCTCCTTGGCTTGCAGATGGCGTCCTGTCCCTGTCACTCTTCACATGGTCTTCCCTCTGGGTGTGTGTCTCTGTCCCACACCCCAAATCCCTCCCCTTTGGGGCTCTCACACTCAGAGCCACTATCCACCCGCCTTGATCACCCAAGGACCAGGTACCAGACAACTAGCGCCAGCCCCTCTGCCCCTGGGCCCCGAAATTATTCAAACTAGCCCATCCTCAGCCTGCCTACCTGCCTTGCCCACACCTTCTACAGAAGCGACAGTGACAGAGCCTGACGGCTCTCGCCCAGGCTTCCCTCGCCTCCCCGTGTGCCCCCCGTGTGTGGTGTGCCCTCTCCTCGTGGACTGTGAGTAATACACTGTCTTTTCAATGGCAATCGTCTCCTGGTCTGCTCACCTTCTGTGTGTCAGGTTTTCTATTAATACGCTGCATCTTAGAACACACATACCCTCGACACAGCAGCACAGCCCCGCAGTCCGTGGGCCCCGAAGCAGCACCCCAGTAGCATCCGCTTAGCTTTGCTGCCATCTCCGAGGCTCCTGAGCCTTTGGGGTCCCTCCCCACCCACTCTGCCTGCTTCTCTGAGGATCCTTCCCAGGCTCCTTCAAGGATTTGTGGGCTCTCTCTTCTGCCTCCCCCCAGAGCCCTCTCACCGTGTCTGTTATGAAACCAGTTGCATTGTGTGGCATTTGGCTATGTTCAGGTGTCCCTGCTTATGGAAGGTAGGCACATGTCTTCTCACACGCGAGACCCCAAGAACTAGCAAATGTCCCCAGGATGTAGGAAAGCCATGCACGCCCCTCATACAGCCATTCCTCTTAAGCATAGAGGCACATAGATTGAGAAGTAAAGGTTGAGAAAGAAAAAGATTTTACAGCTAAATGATTGTAAAGTCAGCCTTGAGTGAGGTTTTATTTCCCCAGGTCTCTCTTCCCATTGGAATACATCTTGGTATTTTCAAATAAACACAATGAGTCCTAAGTAAAAAAAGAAGATCATGGTGTCAGTTAAACTCTCTCACCTTATGTATACTTGGGGTTAGTAGTCATCATACAGGGTATAAAATAAAATATATTATATTCCTGGAAGCTTAAATAAGAAAGAAGTAAGTGTATATTTGTGTTCTGTAACTTTCCTTCCAACAGAGAAAAGCAATGTTTAAATCTCCTACTTGCAGTTACCTTTTTAAAAGCGGACTCTGAGAAGTGTTACTATCAAAGCTTACAGTGAGGAGGTCTGTCGGGTGCTGTGGCCCAAACCTCATTACGTGGAGTCAACAGGCAGGGCCTGGGGAGCTTGAATGACTCCTTAAATTAATGAGAAATGTGACTGTGTGTACATAGGGATAAAACCTCTGAATAAATATTTTAGAAAATTAAGTCAGTGAATTATTTTGCCTATAAAAATGCCAAAGTTTTAGTTGCTTACAGATATCCAGATGTTTTGGGACTTGCAGGATATGTTTTGAGTGGATGAAAATTGAATTTATCTGCATATAATTTAGTTGGCTAACTGTTGTCTAATTATTCTAGGTCTCCTTGGTTATGATAATGTTTGATAAACATGGCATTAATAGTTATAATTTAATTACTAAAATACATGCATATTCAAAATGAAACATAACAATGTGCTATTTTGCAAGTTGCTTTCCTAAATAGATGTCCCCTGTAGGGAATTATTATTCATTTCAGTCCTGTGTTAAATGACTTTATAACAGTCTTTAATTCTGATGTAGTGGTGGTACTCTTTTTTAAAAATAGAAAGTGTTATAAAAAGTTTTGATTTCTTCTCTTCTTCCTTCACCCCCACTCTTCTTTCCTGCTCTCTTTTCCTCATCCTCTTCCACACTGTTCTTTTCCTTCTCATAGACCCCAAATAAAAGGTTAATTAGCAATGATCCATGCAGCCAGCCAAATACACACTAATTTTTTGAAAAGTTGAGTTGGGATCTACACCCATAAGAAAACAAGATAGTCAACATTTGCTTCTTATCAGGAGAAATCGCCTGGTGTTTGGGTTGCCAGATTTAGCAAATTAAAATATGGAATGCCCAGTTCAATCAAAACTTTAGATAAACAATGGATAATTTTTTAGCATATCTTAGTCCCATGCAATATTTGGGACATACTAATATTAAAACACTACTCTTGGTTATCTGAAATATAGCTCAGAATCTGGTATTTTGTCTGGCAACTCTACAAGGCAAAAAATTGATTTGGGAAATAGGCAGTCCCAGCATGAATTGCAGCATTTTAGATTTGCGTGTTGTGAGCGTGTGGTGGCCATGCCTCTGTGAATGTCCCCTCAGCAACACAGGGGGCTCACACGTGCATCCCAGCGCTGCCCTGAGGTCAGAGGGAGATTGTGCTTCTGCGTGTAGGCAGTGCTTAACCAGGCAGCTCTCTTCCCTGCACAGAGGTCCTTGGGGATCCTAATACCTTCCTTTCAGAGGGAAATTTCTCCTCTCCCACAAGTTGAATAGAGACTGGCGGTTGTGCAGGATAACTAGGTACTGTGACAACTCTGCAGACAATATTTTCTGATTATTTTTTCTTCCATCTCCTGAAGGGAGTAAAGAGTGTAAATTAGAAACAGGCTGTGGACCCTTGCAGTTAGCTGGGCAAAGTTTCATGAACAGAAGATTTAAGACAGTTTAAAGATGTGCTCTAAATTCTAGTGGGAATTAATTTTTATTAAACTCTAGTTTGGTCTCATTGCATAGCTCAATTTCAAGAGAAAAAAAACAATAAAGGATTTAAACTTAAGTACTTTTCTGCAATTAAAGTCTTCTGGAATTTTAAAAAGCCCAATTATATTGGCATTTGCCAAATATAAATGCATTTTCCATCAGCCCGGCCAAGAGGAGCTGGATGGGCTGGCCATCCGATTCTCAGGGAGCTGATGGTGACTCTGCAGTGACCAGCTTGGGAATCTGGAATAATAGGTCTGGTCCTTCCATTGATGGTGGCACAAAAGGCCACCTTCTCCCAGAGGTCCTTCATGTTCACAAATCCTCATAGCCCCTTGGTGACATGCATGTTGGAAAATAAGGTGCTCAAAAGTAGGGACCGCAGCAAAGGAATATGTAGCTCTGCACAGCAGAGTGATGACTTTGAGAAAAGTGCAGCTATTTGAGTAGCATCCTTGTGCTATAGTAGAGTGATGCCCACACCTGGCTGCATATCCCATGATATCAGATGGGCTCAGGCCACATCTACTGGGTCTCAGTTTCAACAAAGGATCTACAAAGGGGCAGATTCAAGATTGGAAACCCCTGCCTGGCCCACATTTGATTTCATTTAGAAAAGTTTAGTAAAACTTTGCAACACATTAAATAATTTTTTCAAATGTCAATTGTAACATTGATAATAATAGTAATAACAGAACCAGCAGCTCCAGGACAGTTGTGCTAACCTCACATACATTATATTACTTGCTGATGAATATGCAAAGCCCAGCTGTGCCAAGTGATCTATCTTAGGCCACATGGTTAGTGACTGGCAAAGGTGGGATTCAAGGTGTCCTGTTCCCTAACCTGATGCAGCCAGGCATTCCTATGACGTACCCAATGACAGGCTCTTTCCATTTCAAATTCAGTTCCCATAACACCCATCTAACAATCCCCGAAAATACTAAATTGTAAAATGGTGTCATTCAGTTTGAGAATTGCTTTATAAATAATTTTAAATTTTAAATTCCTATGGAAATAAAACATGTTCTAGTACCAGGTGTTCTTCTTCAAACAAACCCATGCTCCCAAACTGGACGGCTAGCAAATGAGGCCAGGGCAATCGGTTGCCTTCTCCCCAGAAGACTAGTTCCCTTCTCTCACAAAATTCAGCCTTGGAGTGGACCTCTAATCTTGGGAAGATATCCAGGCAGCTCTTGCATATGATATCATTACAGCCCTGGACCTGCCAAACACACAGACAACCCCACAATGGCAGAAACCTACAACCTGCTCAAGGTGTGGGCAGCAGGTGCCACTGTTAAAAGCCTGCTCCAGAGCAGAAGCCACAGCTCCCACTCCATGCCACTGTCACCAGCTTTGCGACCTTATTCAGGATAGTGGACCTCTCTGTGTCTCAATCTCCACATGTGCAAAATGGGGGTAATAAAATTATCCACCTTATAGGGTTTTGTGAAAATTTAGTGTTTATGCACATAAGCACATAGAACATTATATTACATATTAACTACCGTGTAAGTGTTAGTGATCATTAGATTAAATGATTTAATATAGGTGACAGCTATTGGAAAAGTGACTGGCAATTAGGAAAGCACTATGTAAGACTTGTTATTATAAAGATACTGAGTCATCTATAATTTCTTTGGGTGAAAGGAAAGTATTTAAGGAGGCTGGGAAATCCAGTTCCTGAAACTTTAGGTATATTTAGCTCTGTTCTCCGTCCCTAGTCCCATTTGGATGGTAGATCAAGTTCAAAGAGATCATTGGTTAGAAAATCAACCATGGGGTGCTATGTCTGGAATGGATCTCAAATATTATTTTCTAGTGCTGCCTTTGTCTTCAGGAGCAAAAGGAAATGGAAGTGGCTTTTATTTGTTTCTCCCAGAAGGTGTCATCCGCTTTTATGAAGTTTTTCTCATTGGATTCTCGTTTTTAGAAATTTCAGCATTAGATATTTTTCTCCATTTTTGCATATGTATCATCTGGAGTTTAAAGGTAGGTCATTCCAGAGACGGGATGGCAGGCTCGCAGTGAGGAGCTGTCAAGGGTGGAAATCGGTGTGTCTAAAAGCAGCTTTTAAAAGTAATTTCTCTTCAAAACATCTTTTTCATATCGCGTGACAAGCATGTTGATGCACCATGGCTGTAGCAGCAGTAAAATGGGCGACAGCAAAGAGAACTAGTTTGAAACATTTATTTCCAACCCAAAGAGGGTTTGCAATAATGGGAAAGGGGAGAAAGCTTAACTGTCAACCAAAAGAAGAATGGATAAATTATTGGGGAGCTTTGCATTGTGTTTGTTATAAATTTACATATTCTGCTCTTCCAGATGACAAAGTAACGCTTGCTTTGACTTCTGACTGTGAGGCAAGCATGTGCTGTGGCCCTCTGTGGACTTTCATAGGAACACATAAAGCCTCTCCCCCGACCAGCTCCTGTGCATGATAACGAAGAAACACACGATCAGGTACTGAAAACCAGATTAGAACAAAAACATGAACACTGTAAGCAAGGACCGTAATAGAACAACTGAGCAAAACATTCTCAGCACCATTGGTGTCCTTGTGGGCAATGTCACAGACCCAGTAAGAAACCGGATCCTCCAAAAGACAGATAGATTAGTGAGGTTCTTGGGAGTCAAATAGAAATGTTACGAATGTCATTTGCCATTTGAGAACATGCAATCTGGTGTATTCACTAATATGTTGTATATTAATAGTATAATAAAATAATAATGAAAGTTCTTTCATATATGAAAAAAAAGGAGACATAAAATTGCAGTTGGTAAGGGTCAAAGATGAGACTTGAAAGCCATCTGGATGAGTCCAAAGAGCTCATCCTTCTTATGCAGCGCTGATTTAGCCCCTGCTCCCCACAGGCTGAGACCTGGGAGAGGCTGACCCAGGCCTGTGGATGCAAGTGCAGCAGAGGTGCTTTCACGGGACCATGAGAAGGTTCACGGCGTTAGCAGACTGGATGTGCGTAGTAAGCATGTTCCATAGGTACCTGTCATGGCCGGTAAGATGCCTTACCTTTCCTCTAAATTACCCCCTAAGGTAATTTAAAATGAACCAAGCCATTTGGGGTTCTAAAGGGGATATCTTCTGACTGTCTTCATGACCCTTATCAGAGTCAATACCTTGAACTATAATTTCCACAAGATTTTAATTTCCAATTGAACATCAACAATAACAACAGCAGCTCCCACCCCCCTCCAAGTGAAGTATGGTCTGGGTATCAGCAGAAAGTATGGGTGTGGTCTGAACCAGCTCTGTTAGCCTTGCTCTTTTGGATTGTAGGTTTCTGTACTTGGAAACTATACGAATTAGGATATTATTAGTCCTGTAATTCTAATTATTAAGAAAGTTTCAGGATGGAGCCAACTGCTCACAGCCAGGTAAAAAGAAAAAAAGTAACAACAAAAAAAGTCTGTGAACATATTCTTCATTCTCTTGCATAGATTCGATATGTATATAAACTCAAATTCCGAGATATGCTGTGGAATTTCTGGGAGTGTTTGCTTACAAAGTTAAAGTGAAATGGCCAGTAAAATGCTCTTAAACTGAATATGTGAAGAATTGTCAGTTGAGAGTTAATATTCTTACCATTCACAGAACAGCATTGGAATCATTCTGCCCCATCAAGGACTGACAGCAGGAAGTTAGTGCCTGAACTCAGTGCCAGGAGCAGGCCATGTGCAACCCATTTTTATGTTTTAAGTGCTTCATAATCAGACACAGTTTCAATTAGGAAAGTTGGCATGGGTTTTTCATTTTCATGTGGTATTTAGTCAAACACTAAGGGATAAAAATGGAAACCAGCAATCCCTAGGGGAATCAAAAGTTTTTATTTATCCTGGAGGCCACTGGGCATCAAAGACCAACTGGATCTTTGAGCTGTTTCTAAATATGGAAGAGAGTTCCTGAATCTCTTCTCAGGAGATTCTATGTGCAAATACTGGAGATTGCTGGTCAGCTGAATCATACCTTTTTTTTTTTTTTCCATTAATAGAGTGCAGACAAACATTCTTTCTTCAATGAAGTAAAGTGTACATTACTAATAAATAACACAAGTATTTTTAAAAAATAATTATTTTTACAAAAAGTATTTAACCACCCAATCTTCCAAATGTTCCCTCCGTGGCTTCCTTATAACCTTCCACTCTTTAGTGCTTGGACGAACCTGAATCTACCCACTTGAAAGTCAGTCCATCAATCAGAGGGCCAAAATCCATCCTAAATTCTAGGATACCAAGGGGGTAGGGTCTGAATTCACAGTCAAATGAGAGAAAGAGCTGTATAATCAGATAAAAATTGCCCACAGTAGCTAGTACCTACAACATAGTCTTTGTGCTGAATATCACCGGGGATTCACAGGGTGGAGCCATAAATTCTGCTAGTGGGAGCATCAGTGAGGAGCAAGCATTTGAGTAGGACCTTGCAGGATAAGAGGGCTTTACCTGGCAGACACAACAGGGGGAAGAGCACTCTCAGGAGGGAAAACTAGCCAATGGTTGAACTATCTGTCCAGAGACCATGGGGCAGTTCTCTGTGGCTGGAATGCACGTGGTGTTGAGGGGAATGGCAGAAAATGGAGTGGGTAGGTCTGCTGAGCCAGCCTCTAGCGGATGCCATCCGTGTGTCAAACCCAGTTGCTGGGGCAGCATCCTGTGCTTTTGGAGGCAGCTGTTGGAGGGGGTATTGCTACGGGAGTGCTTATGGATCGTTTTCTTCTCAGATGAGCATTCATTTTTGCCAGGGCAAGATCACTGAGAAAAGACACAAAGACATTTCAAAATATCTTTTTTTCCATTCCATGACTCCAACGGGACTAATTTATTATATATTTTAAATAACAATAAATTATTCAATAATAAAAAATAAATGCATCATAAATTTTAACTGAAATTATCATTTTACTGATATGTTGCCTGTGGCTTAACAACTATAAGAGACATTCTTTTTTTCATTCTTTTTAGCTGTGCAGTACATACATGATTCTATTTTTTTTCAATAAATGTGATTCATCCAATGTATGAATACATGCCATTTAATTTCATTTATCGCAAATTCAATAAAATTTATATACCATAGTATGATATGTATCTTTAAGCATAATAATAAGAAATCATATTTTTATAATGCTTATTAATTAAACACAGTTTTAAAATAACTTGGTGTTTAGGAATGCTTTCAACTGGAAATAATTAAAAATTCAGTTCATACTGACTTAGACAAATAAGGATTCATTTGTCACCCAAAACAGGCAATCTGAAGAATGGCATTTTCTGGTATTGATGCAGCTGCTCAAAATGCCATCCTGAACCAGAATGTTCTAAACAATTATCATGTTGACCAACTGTGTTCATGTTGGTGCCTAATGGTTACAATGTGATTGCTTTGGATTTGGGCACCACTATTGTGTGCAAGGCAGGTCAAAGGGAGAAAAGCTTCAGTCTAAGCCCTTTGGACCCACGCATTCTTCGCCCTTGTTTCTTCTGCCACTATTAGCTGTGAAGCAGTCAGCCTTGACTATCGGTGAATATCTGCTTTGCTTCTCTTTAGAGTGGACAGTGACAAAATGAAGATGGTAGGAAGTAGTTCACTTGTGAATGAACCAATAAACAATGTCTGCCAAGAAGAAACCATTACCATTTTTTCTGTTTTACAGATGGGGGAACTGAAGTTTGGAAAACTTCAGTCTCACACGAATTATGACAATTGCACAAACTCACATAGCTTGTCAGTGATAGAAACAGGACACGAACTCATGCTTTCTGACACTGTATTTCAGACTTCACAGCTTTTTCTGAAATGCTTGCTCCTAACCAGGATTTATTGCCTTAGGAATATTCTTGACCTTCCCCTTTGTTGGGGAAGCTTAAAAAGACATATGCTGAGATCACCAGATGAGTTCCGGGGGCTTAAGGACCACACTGGCTACTGCGGTTCTGGTAGGACTTCCTCTCTCCTGTGCTGTTCTTGGATACAGATGCTTCTGCATTCCTGCATCCACCTAAGTCCGGTCTCCACAAGGGGCTTTCTGTACTTCCTTTTATCTTAGGAAATACTTAGTTTCCCTTTCATGGCCTTTCTCATAATTGCATGTAGGATTTATTTAATCCCATGTTTCCCTTTATTAGTTGATGACAAACATTGTGGGTGATCCTTAAGGCAGGGAGGATTTTTGTTGGAGTTAAGTCCAACTCCCCTAACTCCTAGGATAGCTTCTAAATGCTGATTGATTCAAGGTGCATATCCACAAACTATCAAGAGTTTAGAAATTCAGAATGCTGCTCCTGTGGGCAGTGGTACTTGATACTTCATGGTACTCAGTACTTAACATTGGAGATGGGCTTCTATGATCATTATAATTGAAATAACTTGTATTGAGTATTAATAGTAACTAATCGCCAAGAATTATACATAGACATAGATTTTCCAGATGAACATAAAGGTCAATAAACTTTGTTTTTAATATGACCAATCTTAATTTGTATTTAGAGTCCCAAACAACCTAGTGGCCAATTACCTGATTTTACCAGTTCAGGCTAATCTCAAACACATCAGGACTTTCCCCAACAATTTAGAATTGCTCCTTCTGTCTTCTGAAAGGTATCATCAGGGCTGCAGGCGGGGCATTAAGTCATCAGAGATATCCTTGGGGGTGGCTCCTGTCTACTGCCACCATCAGCTAAGATGGAACTCGTCCATCTGGCCTTGGTTGGTCGCCTCTGGGCTTGGTGCCTTGTTCATCCCTTATCATCAGATCTTCGCAGGGGGCTTGCTATCCCTCCCAGTGTCAGAGGTCCTCAGTTCTGGTGGCCTTCTATCAGCAATGTCTGTGTCTCTGTCAAGGACAAGAACATTTCTCAAATGCTTTTCTTTGCTCCTCTAAGGCTATGAGAAGCCCAGAGGATGACTTAACTCCCTCTCTTTCCAGACATACATTGCCACCATGACTGTGCTTTCTGTCGCCCACCAAAATGGTGCAGGGGTCTTCTCTATCATGTTTGCAACCTCCTTGGTTCAAAAGTCTCCTCCTGTCCTAGGTTCCCCTACCCTCTCCCTAATCACACACCTGTGACTGTCCACCATCTCAATGATCTTCCTTCCCTCAATCTTCTCCTCTCTCAAGCTTCTTTCCGGATTCTCCTCTCAAGCGTCTCCTTGCTCAAGCTGCTTCTCTCTCCAGTTTTCCCTCCTCTTCTCCCCTCAAGGTTCTCCCTTCTGTACCAGGTGGGTTTTGGTTAGAGTAGGGAGGGTATTTTCAGATGAGACTGTTTATAGTTATTTGGGTTTAAAGTAAAATCCAGTTTCTTAGCTTGAGCATTAAAAGTATAGCATTTCTTAATGTTTTAGGGCAAATCTTATCTTACATATGACTCTAGTAGATTTTGTGTTGACTTAAAAATGTTTATCTTTGATTATTCCTTGTTTAATCCTCAGTTACTTACCAAATTCCCCTAAAAAGTTAATTCCACTTACAAGTATATTTACTTCTTTAATTTTATCAAACTGAAATTACAAACATTTCTGATCGTCTCACTCCACAGCCCAAATATGGAAGCCTAACAATCTAATGAATAGATGCTCCACAGGTTGCAACGCTACCTACCAACCTGATACACCTGAATTTACAGTTACAACAAACCATATTGGACTAGTATTTAAACACTGTTTATAAATATTTGCAGTCACATTTTTAAATTAATGTACCAATCTATGATGTCAGTTTTTGTTGAACATTTCTTATTATGACCATGTATTTAAATAACAGATATTGTATTATATAAGTTCACCTTCAGAGGCAGATGGACCCCATCCAAAGTTTGGTTTGGATGTTGATACTGTGGATGTCACACCCACACCAAGAGGGCATGAAAAGATTATTCTTTACATTATTGATGTCTCCAGAAAATGCAGGGAAGGTCTCTCAAGCAGGTTCAAAACAGCTCCAGAGAGCCAGGAAAGGAGACTGGCCTGAGTTTTCATCGTGGCCAGGGCTGTGGCTGGGCTGAGGGTTCCCACAAGCAGACAGGCACGTGCACAGATTTCATCTTTCACTGGTGACAAAGGAGGGAGCACCCAGTCTTTCTTATCATCTCGCCTGGCTGTGGGGTACAAGGGGAAGAGGGAAGAGTGAGGCTTGGTGGACACCAGCAGCAGTCCAACCTCACCAAGTGGAGTGAGACCTCGCATTGCTGTCATATCCTCATAAACATTTCACTCACTTTGAATATCAGAGAAAACACACACAGATGATAATGTTGATTTGGGATTTACATGTGAATCAACTCAACTCAAAAGTGTCCATTCCATGGGTTTAATTGATGCTGGCATTCTTTTCTGTCCTATCTCTGTCTTCTCTGGGCCCACAGACTCGGAAACAGCAGGTGATATTCAAGTTTTTCAGGATGGCTGAGCCTAAGACTGGGGGTGAGGGTGCAGCTGACTCAATTAACATTCCCTTTTTGATGTAAAATGGTCAAATTTGAAAAAGTAGGCCTATATTATTTCAAAAGTACTTCAGAAATGTTAAAAATATTTTTGCTTTGTGGAAACTACGGGGTGTTATGAGAGCATTTTAGACTTTTCCCTACTCGAATATGTGGAAATAGTAACATCCTAAGGAGCCCTTATCCCTTTTAGTGCTTTTAGTGGACAATAGTGTTAGAAGCCAACATTGCGATGGTTGAGAGTCACATCAGATATTTTTTTTTTGGCGTAAACCTGATGGGGGAATTTGTGGTGTCACTGGGGGCCCAGATGAAACCCCAGCCAGATTTTAGAGACAGATGCAGAAAATGTATATTTTTCAAATATCATGAGTTTTTACTGATGTATCCCTTTTAACTTGAATTTCACTAAATCCGTTTTTTGTTCAAAACATTTTTGTTAACATTTACCTTTTGAAAATGTTAACATATCACCCAAGCACTAATCATATCCCGTTATTTTTTATCTTTCACATATATATGCCCACAACACATTTATGTATTTTTCAGTATCGATTTAGACATCAATATTTTTGACTACTTTTTAAAAAGAAATTAAAAATAATTTCAAAAGTTCAAACCATGAACCTCTTAGCCATTTAAGCTTTTGTATAAAAATCTAAATTTTTGTATCAATTAAAATATAACCAACTTGTATTTTGAGAACATCATAGCATTTATTAAATGGCAGAAACAATGCAAGAAAAATATAAAAAATATGAAAAAATATTAGCAAAGCAAATATGCACAGTGAACAAAACATGACCAAGTTGAAGTCATTCTAAAAATTGAAGGTTGAATTAACATTCAAAAATTAATCAATATAATTCACACATTAAGGAAAAAAATATGATCTCAAAAAAGGTAGAAAAAGGTATTTGATAGAAATCAACATCTATTTTGTGTTGAGAATAAAAAATTATAGCAAGCTAAGGATGAAAAAGAAAACACACAAAACTTTTTTAACCTAAAAAGATTATCCATAAAAATTCTACATCAAACATCATACTTGATCCATTTTTAACAGAATATGTACAAATGTATAAAGTTTTTCCTAAAATTAGGAAATCAAAAATGATACCTAAAATTATCTCTTCTATCCAACGTTATGTTGGAGGTCCTAATGCAGACTCCCTAGCCCAGATAATAAAGCCCTTCTTCCATGAGAGCAGATAACACCAAAGACTTTTCAAGGTGGTTAAATCAACCTACACACTCTCAAACATTATAAAAAAACTCCCATTGTGCCAAGTCCTTGTCAACATTTAGCTGTGACAGTCTTTAGATTTAGCCATTCTTGTGGGTGTAGCTGCATCTCATAAGATTTTAATTTGCACTTTGTAATTCCTAGTGAGTTTGAGTTATGTGTTAGGAAGTTCACTTTTTAACTGAATATCTCCTTCATTTGACATGCTAGTTCAGGTCTTCTGCCCATTTTTCCTTTGCATTCTTTTATTATGGATCCATAAGAATTTGTTTTGTATTTCAGACATTGTTGTCTTTGCTGGTCATATGCTTGAGCAAGACATTATCATTCCCCTTTGTGCCTGCTTTTTCATTCTCTACTTGGTGCCTTTGATGAGCAGAAGGTCTTAACTTAATGTGGTCAAATCTATTGCTCTTTTCCTGCACATTGCTCCCTGTGCCCTGCTTAAAATGGTTTCACTTCACCAAGGTCATGAAGACAGTCTTCATGGCATTATCTGCAAGTTTTATTATTCTAGCTTCCATATTTATATCTACAATTCTTCTGGAATGTCTTTTCATGAATGTCATACGTTAGATTTTTGAAATGTAGCTAGTCATTTGACCCACCATCATGTGTCACTCTATTATTCTTGGGTCTTTGTTTTCTTGCCTGAAAGAATAAGGCAACGCTTGGTGCAAGATATATGCTTTACTTGCATTGTCATCTCATTGATTATTGCCTTTTCTAGACATTTCTAAGGCTCTTACACTAATATCTGCTCTTAGGCATAAGTGGATTAACTGAATCCTTAGGGCATCTCCCAGGTGTGAGAAGGCTGAGTGCTTGAAAAAGGAAGGAAACTTAGCTTGTGAATGATGCTGTCTTGTGCAACGTCAAGCCCATATGTGTAGTTAACGTGGATAGAGAAGGGGAGACAGTGATAGCTTGGAGGTGCAACCCACAGGTTGTTCTATGACCCTGAGCTTTATCTATTTTTTCTATTTTGGTTAAATCTTTTGATTCAAATACTATTTCAGAATAACTAGAATGTACCTTACATTTCACAAGACACACAGCTGATTTTCTGCATGGTTAAGCTTCATTTTCCATCACCCTTGCAGTAAATACTCTCCACGATTACTCTCTAGGATGTTGCCTGGTTATCGCTGTGATATTGGGAAATACCTGTGGTTGTCTGGGAGTGGCTCACCCCCCATCCTGCGTTCATGTTTTGCTTTGTGAAGGGAAAGTCAGGCTCCCTCAGAATAAGAGCATGTGCCCACCATTTGGTGGCATTTCTCTAATGCTGCAAAGTAAGGGAAGAAAAGAGTCATGCCTTCATGAAATTATAGATGTTACCCTATCATGCTTAGTCTGTATGTATTGCCCATATGACTTATTATGGAGTCCTTCTCATTCTGTTTTAATACATTTGTAATTGATGTTTAAAAACAACATCTCACTTTAGAATACCAAATCTCTCTAAAGGGGACTATATGTATGTTGGTGACAGCTTAAGAGAGGGAGTGAGAGGAAAAATATGGGCCTGGAAATTTTTGTGCTAGAACCCAGAAAATTCCTGACATCCTGTTAATTGATAATCTTGTGCACACAGTCACTGACTGCAAACATCCCTTTCCTGACCATTTCCTATAAACTGTTAGAACTTCTCAAAACGTTGACTCTATTTAGACATATAGGGCTCATTTAACCAAGTGATACTTATTCCAGGGGCTGGAATAAACTGATTGGCTACTCTAAAATTAACTTGAGTTGAAGATCCATTTTTAACAAAATAATGATAATAATTTAATGTTCATCAAAGTGTAGCTCATCACCCAACACAGTCATCATTCAATGAATATTTGTTGAATGAATTAATGAGTGCATGAATGAATACAGAAGAATGAATAAAGATTTTTACCGGTTTGATACTTTTAGTCTTTGTATATCTTGGACATGAAAAGGTTTGAATCGACCTTATGAGCTTCCAACTCTCCCATACCAAATAGACCAAACCCTTCCATATCAAACAGGCTTTTAATTTGGGTTGATTATAGCTTAATAGTCAACAAAGATCATATGTGTCTACATATAGCTCTTCATTGAAAATTTTGAGACAAGTTGTACTTCAGAATTCTCAATTTTTCAGAAGTTTACAAAGTCTATTTAATATATACATACTATTCTGGATAAAGAAAGATTATAAATATCTTTTATTTAGTTCAGTTCAGGTTTTCCAGCCAAATAAATTCAAGTCATGTCAGGTCTTAATCTTGAATAAATTATAATATAAAAATATTTTGTTTTTTAAAATTTCTGGATTCCATAACTGTGAATAAGAAGTGTGGAAGTATAGCATGATTAATTTTTTAATTGAGACAATTGTAGATTTACATGCAATTTTAAGAATTAATATAGAGAGATCTATTTTACAACATGGTGACTATAACTAATAATAAACCACATTTTTGAAAAATGCTAACAGAGTGGATGTAAAGTGTTCTCACCACAAAAATGATCACTATGTGTGTAGGTAATATCTATGCTAATCAGCTAGATTTAGTCATTCCACAACGTATATATACTTCAAAACATCATGTTGTAAATGGTAAATACGTACAGTTTTATCTGTCAATTTAAAAAAATAAGAAATAAAAAAAAGAATACAGAGAGAACCATTGTACTCATTGTCCTATTTCTATGATAATAAACTACAGTTTATTATCATAGCCAGGATATTGATAAAATCTTAAGATTTCCCTAGTTTTACTTGTACTCATGCACCATTTATTGAATAAGGAGTCTTTTCCCCAGTGTATGTTTTTGTCTGCTTTGTCAAAGATTAGATGGCTATATGAGGATGGTTTTAAATCTGGGTTCTCAGCTCTATTCCCTTAGTCTATGTCTTTGTTCTTGTGCCAGTAGCATGTTGTTTTAATTACTATAGCCTTGTAGTATAGCTTGAAGTCTGGTAAATTGATGCCTCTCAATTTGTTCTTTTTGATTAAGATTGCTTTTGCTATACAGGGTCTTCTCTGGTTCCATACAAAGCGTAGAATTATTTTTTATGGATCTGCAAAAAATGATGTTGGTATTTCAATAGGGATTGCATTGAATCTGTAGATCACTTTGGGTGGTATAGAAAAAAAAATTTAAACCAAATAAAAACCTCCCAGTAATAATAAGTGAGTTCAACAAGGTCACAGGACACAGAATCAGCAATTACATCTCTATCTACTAACAATAAACATGTAAAAATGGAAATTTAACCAAAGGGTTGTACACTATATGATTTCATTTAGATAACATTTTCAAGTTGACAAGATTTTAGAAATAGAGAACTTGTTAGTGATTGCCAGGACTGGGGCTTGAGGGAGAGAAAGAGAGGGGTGTGTGTGGTCACCAGGGTGATATGGGGAGACTTTTGGTGTTGGAAGTATTTGGATGTTACTATTGTGAGTACATGAACCTCCACAAATGATAAAATGTATGCATTAGATGTGTTTCCTGAAGACAGCAGAGACTTGAGGAGATTGAGCAAACTCCACAGTGGCCCCAGCTGGGGTTTTATTTCTTTTCTCAATAACAATGGTGATATAGCACCTCTTGTATTATCCTGGATAGAGCTGGAGCCCATTCTACTAAGTGAAGTATCACGAGAATGGAAAAACAAGCACCATATGTATTCACCATCAAATTGGTATTAACTGATCAACTCTTACATACAGATATAGTAGTAACATTCGCTGGGTGTTGGACAGATTTGGGGGGAGGAGAGGATGGGTATATACACACCTAATGGGTGTGGTGTTTACCATCTGGGGGATGGACATGCTTGAAGCTGTGACTTGGGTGGGGCAAAGGCAATATATGTAACCTAAACGTTTGTACACCCGTAATATGCTGAAAAAAATAAATTAAAAAAAACAAAAACAAAACAAAAATTTCCACATGTTTAGAGATGTTCTTGTTGCCTCCTGTTTGATTTCAAATTTGATTCCATTATGGTCAGACAACGTATTCTGTATGATTTCAATTATTCTAAAAGTGTTGAGGTTTGTCTTACAGCCTGGGATATAGTTTATCTAGGTGAATGTTCCATGGTTGCTTGAAAAAAAGTGTGCATTGTGCTATTGTTAAGTGGACTATTCAGTATTACTCAATTACGGCCTGTTGGTTAATTTTGTCATTCAGATATTCTATATCCTTGCTTATATTTGGTCTAGTAGTTCTATCAGTAGTTGAGAGATGTGTGTTGAAGCGCCCAAGTATAGTTGTGGATTTGCGCATTACTTCTTTGAGCGCTATATGTTTTTGTTTTGTGTATTTTCAGCCTCTGCTGTTTTGTGCATACCAATTTAGGGTCTATATGTGTTCCTGGTAGATTTATCCTTTTGTCATTATGTAATACCTCTCATTCCTTTTGTCTAGTAAATTTCTTTGCTTCTGATGTCTACTATATCAGATATTAATATAATGACACACTTTGTTTTTGGTTAATGTTTAGATGGTATAACTTTTTCCATTCTTTTACTTTCAATCTACCTATATTGTGAAATTCAAAGTGCATTTCTTATAAGTAGCATATAGGGGTTTGGTTTTTTTTGTTGTTGTTTATTTGTTTTTTGGCACCCTGACGATCTTTGTCTTTTTTTTTTTTTTAAGTTTTGAGATTTATTACACACAGTAGGGTAACTATAGTCAAAAATAATGTATTTCATCTTTCAAAATAACCAAGGTAGTAAATTTCAAATGTCTCACCATATGAATCATAGCTAAATGAGGTCGATCTTTGTCTTTTAATTGGTGTATATAAGGTAATTACTGATATGTTAGCTCTTAAGTTAGACATTTTATTACTTGTTTTCTAGTTGTTTCTTCTGGTTCTTGTTTCTATGTCTCTCTTTCTCTCTCTCTTCCCTTCCTTTGAGTTACTAGAACATTTTTGAGGATTTTGTCCTGGTTTACTTTAGTATTTTTGAGGGTACATCTTCATATAGTTGTAGTAGTAGTAGTACAAAGTGCATATTTGCGCTGAGTATTGTAACATACATACACGAATCACTTCCACTAAGGTCCTTTTACCTTTCTCCCTTTCAAATATCATACTATCTAATGGAAGAAATAAAACTATATTTATTCCCAGCCAACTTACAATTTTTCTTTTAATCATTAAATATGATCTATAAAACTCATGAAGAAAAGGATAATCTGTTGTATGTGCCCATAGTGCTGTTCTATTTCTTGTTCCTTTGTCCTGACACTCCACAGTTCCTTCTTTTTATCATTTCCTTTCTATTTGAAGAATCTCCTTTAGCCAACCTTTAAAGATAGATCTGCTAGTGACAAATTTTCTTAGTTTATATTCATCTGAGAATGTTTTTATTTTTTCTTCATTACTGAAGACTATTTTGCCAATATAGAATTTGCAGTTGAGAATTCTTTTCTTTCAGCTTGTAAAAAATATTCTGCCCCTTCCTTCTAGCCTCTGTTCAAACAAATGATCCACTGACTTTCACTCTGGTGTCTGGCAGTATACATTCTGTCTGGCTACTTTGAGGCTTTCTCTTTATCTCTAATTTTCAAAAGCTCAATAATCATGTATCTTGGAATGAATTTATTTGAATCTATTCTGATAAAGTTTTGTCCCACTTTCTGAATACGTGTAGGTTTGTGATTTTTCCAAATTTGGGAAGTTTTCACCAAAATCATTTTATGTGCTTGAAAGCCTTACTTTCTCCTTTCCTTCTGAGACTCCTACTGTATAGGTGTTGGATCTTTTTTTTATTATCCCAGAGGTCTCTGAGGCTCTGTTCATTCTTTTTTATTGTTCCAGTCTATTTCTTCTCTGTTGCTGAGACTGGGTGAATCATCTTGTTCTGTCCTCTCTACTACTATGACCCTGGTGTGAATTTAAAAAAATTGTTACTGTATTTTTCACTTCAATGGTTTCTATTTGGTTCTTTATAAAAAAATAATTTTATTTATTTGCTGAGTTTTTCTATCTTTCCATGTATTTCAAGAGAACTTATAATTGATTGCTGTAGCATTTTTGTGATGCTTTTTAAAAATTCTTGTCAGATAATTTCAACAGCTGTTTCTTTTTAGTTTTGGTGTCATTTGATGGTTTGTTCTTCATTCAAGTTGCCACTTTTTTGGGTTCTTGATATATTAATAGTAGGTGATTTTCAATTATATCCTGAATATTTTCTCTATTAGTTTATCTATTAAGACTTTAGTTCCCAGTTAATTTTTTTTTTATTTCAGCATGTTATGGGGGTACAGATGATTAGGTTATGTATGATGCCCTTACCCTCCCTCCCCCCCAAGGCCGAGCTTCAAGTGTGTCATCATCCTACTTAGGCTTATAGCCCATGGATCAGGACCTATTTTATAGGCTGTTTTTCCATTGTGGTTTAATTTTCAGAGCCTTTCCAGTGTGATTTTAGTCAGTTTGGTTTATCCGATGCTGTTGAGCCCCAGAGTGTGGAACGGGATCCCCCCGGCTTAGCTGGGCCCTGCGTGTCCTTCTGCTGGGAGGAGTGTGGAGAGATCCTCTTTCCTTGGCCCTTAAGTGTTTCAGTGTCTTTGGGTGGGGAAGGAGTGGCTCAGGTGTGCATAGGCAAAGAGACTCACCTGACAAGCCCCTCTCTGAGACTAAGTACCTCTTTCTAGTTCTGCCTGCCCATTGCTGGAAAGACAAAAAAGGAAAAAATCTCAGCCTGCAGGATTAAAGAGGCTTTTTGAACTCTCCTACCCGGGACACCAGAAAGGCAAGGTCGGTGTCCAGTCACTCTGCCTCCCTGGTGTTCCAGGCAGGAGAGTCTTGGCTTTACAAAAACAAGCTTCCTAGACTGAGCCATGTGCTGTGGCTGTGCCCCTTTTTCTGTTTCTGCTCAGCCACCTTGGAGCCTCTGGGCAGGCAAGGGGGGTTTTGGCCCATAGAGACAAGGAGGCTTCCCAGACCCACCCTTCCTGTGGTTGGGTTTCTCTTGCTGCTCCACCACCCTCTGCTGTATCTCTTGGGAGTAGAGAGGAGTCTCAGGCACAGCAGAAAAGGAAAGATTCCTCTGACTACTTATTTCCCCAGGGTTCCCAATTGATCCCTTGTCAGTGGTGTTGGGCCTGATGACATCAGAGGGACTCCTGTCCATCTGGAGGAAGAGGGAGGAGCATATCTTGTCTGCCTTCTGTTGCTGGGTTAGGGCTTGGGAAGAACCAGCTCTGGGTCAGTTTTTTCTGTCATTGTGTTGTATCTTTGCTCCTGTTGACCCAAACCAGTTTGCCTTCTTCTTTACCTCCTCTCAGAGTTTTCCTCTGATTGCTTTTTGCATTATTTGCAGGGTTTATAGTTGTGCTTAGTGGGGAGGAACAGAGAATAACCGATCTATGCCATCTTGACCTCTATAGAAGCTCCAGACTTTAATTTGATTTTAATAATAAAAAATAGTTGAAAAATTATTCTGTAACATAGTGTTTGTGATTTCTCAAATAACCAGGATTCTGGTCTAGAAAAGAATTTTTTTCTAAGATGTTTATTAATTTATAATAAGTTATAAAAATATATGGTTATATATTCAATGTATCAAATTTATAAAAAATTATCTAGAATTTAAAATGTTTCAGAAATGGTGGTCACATATCTACACTGCATATATATTATACTAAATGCATATTGGAAAATTTGGAAACTTCTTTTGAAAGTTTAATTTATATTAGCATAATAGTGGTACTGAGGTTAAAAGAATTAAACTTGGCAAGAGATTATAAATGAGCTCAACTCCAGATGGTTGTTGCTCTTTTAAATGTACAGATTTTCCATAGTTTGAGTGTAGAATTTTTTCCATTATCATGCAATTTTGAACAATAGCACAGTGAAGTGGAAATTTTATGTGTTCTATAGAGTTTAGCACTTTTAGGGAAAGAATATCTCTTTTTTTAAATGTCAGTCTTCATGATTTATCCAAAGATTTGACCAGAAAAACTAGCATAGGAAAGAAAAGGTACTCAGAAATAGGCTAGAAGTGCATTTTTTCATTACTCCAACTGCTTTCTTTGGGCTCTTGGTTTTTTTAATGTTATTATTGGTAATTTCCAAAAGAAAAGTTTGTATTTGAAGTTCACGTAGCTGTTCACTTCAATGAGCCTCAGAACAATTTGTATGGCAGGGAAATTTATGGAAAATGTACTTTGAAGTAAAATTGAACTTTAAAAAGACATAGACAAATAGAAAAAGCGTTGGCTTAGAGCTAGTGAGACTTATATGTGAATTTTGAGTTGTATAATCTTGAGAATGTCACTTTGCGTTCTCAATCTCTTCTTGTTGCTCTTAGCACTTATATCCAGGATTCTGGTCTTTTCTTTCCATCGTCTTACAGCCAACATGTACTGGAGTTCCATTTTATGGTAGCTAGCACTATAAGGAAAAATAAAATAAAATAAAAAGATAGTGAAAGCAAAAGTAAAATGAATTGCTCCAAGCCAACATAATTATAAAAATAAAAATTGTTCCAATAAAAAAATAAGAAATATAAGAAAATAAAACTTTTTCTGAAAAATAATCCAATCTATCATAATTTGTAATGAACTGTTTGATTTAAAAAACAGATCTTATTTTTTACAGCAGTTTTAGGTTCACAGCAACATTGAACAAAAAGTACAAAGAGTTTTCCTACACTTCCTCTCGGCACTGCACAGCTTTCCCCTTGCATCAGTGGGGAGCATTTGTTTTATTTGATGAATCAACATTGAGACATTTATTAACTAAAATCCATAGTTTACCTAGTTTATGTTAGGGCTCACACTTTGCATTCTACAGTCTTTTGTGTTTTGACAAATGCATATTGTCCGGTATCCACCATTGCGATATCATACGTAATAGTTTCACAGCCCTAAAAATCCCCTAAGCTCAACCTATTTATCCCTCCCCCATACCCAAGCCCCTGGCAACCACTAATCTTTTTACTATCTCCATAGTTTTGTATTCTACAGAATGTCATATGGTTGGGATCATACAGCATATAATGTTTTCAGATTGGCTTCCTTCATATATACATTTCAGTTTCCACTATGTCTTTCCATGATTTGATAACTCATTTCTTTTAAGCAATAAATAATATTCATTGTCTGAATGTTCCAGTTTATTCATCCATTCTCCTATTGAAAGATATCTAGATTGTTTCCAATTTTGAGCTGTTATGTGT
>NW_012148086.1:1885190-1903607 GCF_000956105.1 Propithecus coquereli
TATAAAAGAACCTGACTCCTGCCTGACTCTCAAACTCCTTTCTACCTTTGGGTTCTTGAGTATCACAGGTTCTCTCAGAAACCTTACAGCACTAACTGCCCACATGGGCCACAACGTATGCAGAAGAAGTTTTATTAACTGCAGGAGGGTGCAATAAAAGCTGCATATGTTTGCATATATACAATTAAAATGTAGGACACACCTCAGTTATCTGAAGTAAGGCTTCTTGGACTCTCCATTTACTACCCAAGTATTCAAAACAAAATTCTTAACATATCTGAGTAAAAGATTCCTCTTCTATAAAATTGAGATTAAAGTCTACCTAAAAAAATTATAAAGATTAATTTAATTTATGAGAAGCACTTAAACCAGTGCTTACCATGTTAGCTATCATTATCATCATCACCATCATCGTCATTAGTGTAGGGGTGGAGGATGCTTACATATAAAACATATCATTGGCTCTGGAGATACTAGAATATCTTAGGATTTGAGGTGAAATAGACTTATTTTCATTGTACAGTAGTCACCTTTTATCTATGGTTTCAGTTACCTGTGGTCAACCATGGTCCAATGTTTTATTATAAAAGTTACTTGAATAACTTATTTCTTCAAAATATCTTATTTTACAATAAGATATTTTGAAGAAAATAAGATATTTTGAAGAAATAAGTTAAAATATTTTGAAGAAATAAGTTATTCAAATAACTTTTATAATAAAATATTGTTATAACATGTTGTTTTATTATTAGTGCTGTTAATATATTACTATGCCTGATTTATAAATTAAATTTTATTATAGGAAAGTATGTATAGGAAAAACATACTATGTATAGGGTTTGGTAGTATCTGTGGTTTCAGGCATAAACTGGGTGTTTTGGAACTTATTCCCCATGAATGGGGAGGATACTGTTATGTCCTTATTCATATAAATATTTACCATGTGAATGCACTGTTTTTTTCAATTTCTGAGTTTTTTCTTTTTTCTGAGACAGAGTCTTGCTGTCGCCCCAGCTAGAGTACAGTGGCATCATCATAACTCACTGAAACATCAAACTCCCAGGATCAAGGGATCCTCCTGCCTCAGCCTCCTGAGTAGCTGGGACTATAGGTGTGCACCACCATGCCCAGCTAATTTTTCTATTTTTTGTAGAGACGGGGTCTTGCTCTTGTTCAGGATGGTCTTGAGCTCTGAGTTTTTTATTGAATTTTTTTCCTTTCTGATTACAGGTCACATTTTCCTTTCTTTTCCTATGTCTAATAATTTTTGGGATTTGATGGACATTTTAGATGCTACAGGCAGATTGCTTCTGCTAAGGCAAGGTTTTAGGCATTGTTAGTGCTGAACTATAGGAGTCCTTATTGTAGGGCTTGAGTGGCTCTACTCCTAAGAAATGGCATCGCTGATGTATCAACAGCATACACAAGACTTTCATACACAAGATCTCTCCACAGTAGATGGTCAGACACCAACGTTTTTCTGCACTGCAGAATCTCTGGAATCTGTTTTTTTCACAGCTTTTAAGTAGCTGCTCTCTTCTAGGCCTCATGAAGTCTCACTCTATAGCTTTGCAGCTCAGTATTTATGCAGGAACTTAAGGGACATAAGATTTCTGGAGTTGCCTCTACGAGCAGCTCTCTCGTCTGCAATGCCCCTTCGACATAATCCAGTCACCTCAGCAGATCCAGAGTCTCATCAGTGTTTCCTCCGCTTCAAAAGGCTGCTGCTCTTGGTTCAGCCTCCAATTCCCTGTGCTGCATTTGGAAACTGCTCCCACGCAGAAAGCTGGGATGAAAGTAGTGCTTACTTCTTGTATTTCTCTTTTTCAAGAATCCCAGCCTAGCGCTCTCTTGTTGTTCAAGGACTGAACAATATTTAATATTGTTTTTTGTGTATTTTTCTCACTTCATCAATTGATCATGGGAGGAAGTTAAGCCCAATACAACCACTTCAGCAAGAAAAGAATTATAATCATTCCATATAATTACCATAGTTTGATGGGTAGGTTACTAATAATGTCTGGATTTATTGTTATCACCTGTGCCTCTTCCAGTTTTTGTAGTTTCATGTTAAAATAAACTTTTACTTTTAGAACAGTTTTAGATCAATAGAAACATTGCAAAGGTAGCAAACAGAATTTTCAAATAGTCCACCCCCAGTCTCCCCTGTTATTAACATCTGACATTAACACGGTATATTTGTTATAACTGCTAAACTAATATTGATACATTATTATTAACGAAAGCCCATACTTTATTCAAATTTCCTTGATTTTTACCTAATGTCCTTTTCCTGTTCTAGGCTCCTATTCAGGATACCATATTATATTTAGTTGTCATCCTAGTCTCCTCTTTGTGGTGACAGTTTCTTAGAATTTCTTTGTTTTTGATGGCTTTGATAATTTTGAGGAGCATGGGTTATGTATTTTGTAAAATGCTCTGCAATTGGTATTTGTCTGATATTTTCCTCATGTTTACACTAAGATTATGGCTTTTTAGTGGGAAGACCTCAGATACAAAGTATCATTTGCATCACATCATGTCAGGGGTATGTAAGGTTTCTCCAAAATACAATTATTCTTTTTTCTCTATTTTCATAATTTAATTTTTGGAAAAGGAAGTCACTATGCATGGTGGGGAGTTTTTGTTCAATTCTAGTACACACAGATATTAAATTTTAGGTTGAGTTTTTTTCTTTCAACATTTTAAATATTTAACCCTGCTATCCTCCTGCTTGCATGGATTTTGACAGGAAGTCTTCTATGATTCTTGTGCTTGTTCCTCTGTAGGTAGGGTGTTTCTTTTCTCTGGCTCCTTTTAAAATTTTTCCTTTTGTCTTTGATTTTCTGTAGTTTAAGTATGACATTCCTAAGTGAAGTTTTTTTTTATTTAATTGGTTTGATGCTTTCTGAGTTATCTGGATCTGTGGTATAGTGTTTGTCGTTTATTTTGAAACATTTGTACACATTATCATTTAATGTATGTTTTTGCTCTGTTCTCTATTTTTTCTCCTTCTGGTATTTCAATTTTGCCTATCCTACATATTTTGAAATTATTCCATACCCTTGGATAACTTGGTTTTTTTCTGTTCTTTATTTTTTTCATTTATTTTTCTCTTTGAATTTCAGTGTGGGAGGTTTCTATTGCTCTATCTTCAAAATCCCTGATTCTTTTCTCTGTCATATCTATTCTAGTGATGAGGCCTTAAAGACATTTTTAATTAATGTTATTTCTTAAATTATTTAAAATTTTTTTTGATTATTTCTTATAGTTTCTGTCTCTGTGTTTACCTTACTCATCTGTTTTTGCAGGTTGTCTACTTTTTCCATTAGCGCCCTTGATACATATGAATCTGGTTTTGATATTTGCTTCTTCTTTTCAGATTGTGTTTTTTTTCTTCCTTTTTGGCATGACTTTTTCATCAAATGCTGGACATATGTTGAGTAACAAGTATTGAAGTATACAAGCCATTGGTGTGAGGATTTGTGTTGATCTGCCTTGGCCTTGGATTATATTTAACATTTGTTTTAGCTGTAGATACCAGCGTCTTTAAATTTCTTCTTTCTTCCTGTCTGTGTCTCCTCTCTTGACTTTGGGCTCCCGAGGAGTTTGCATGTTTCAGCTGTTTACGCTGGAGTCCACTGTTACTATATTGGAGCCCTGTTGGTGTGGTAGTAAGGAGTAAAGGGGGGGAAGAGTTATAATCCATGCTCCTATCTCAGCCTTTAAGTGTGTCCACGCCGCTGGCTATGACTTTCCACAATCCTTTTTGTCCTCCTAGGTAAGACAGAAAGGCAAGGCTAGAAGGGGCTAGATTGGGAGGAATGCTCTTCCTCCACCTGGGATGATGTGATGCTCTAGGAAAGTGATTTTTTTTTTTTTTTTTTTGCCTTTGGTACCAAGCTGTTGTTATGGAGAACACTCTGGGGATATTTCACAATAATTTTTTTTTAAATCTCTTTCTCCTTTCAAAGCCACGAGAGAATTTTCCTTGGATCTCTGCCATAAGAACCTAATAGGGAGCTTGAAGATAAAATCCAAAAATGTTTGGGGGCACCCACAGGCTGCAGCTCTCAGGAGTTTAATCACTGTCCAGCTAGGCCGCACTCGGCCCCTAGCAGTTTATCAAAGTTGCTATTGAGATATTCCTACAAGATATGGTTCTACAGGCTTTGGCTCTAGATATTGGCCAACAGACCTCAGCCATAACTCATTGGATTCTCAATTTCTTCAGGTTTGGGAATAGCAGTTTGCCGTGTAACCTTGTTTTTCTAATGAGCCCAAGAAAATTTGCTCTGATTTTTTTATTGTAAGGATGGAGGTGATTAAACCCAAGCCTCTTTATATACAGGAACTGAAACTGGAAGTCTTCTAGAGGTTCATTAAAAAAATGTTTATGGTCGGGCGCGGTGGCTCACGCCTGTAATCCTAGCTCTCTGGGAGGCCGAGGCGGGTGGATTGTTTGAGCTCAGGAGTTCGAAACCAGCCTGAGCAAGAGCGAGACCCTGTCTCTACTGAAAATAGAAAGAGATTAATTGGACAACTAAAAATATATAGAAAAAAAATTAGCCGGGCATGGTGGCGCATGCCTGTAGTCCCAGCTACTCAAGAGGCTGAGACAGGAGGATCGCTTGAGCCCAGGAGTTTGAGGTTGCTGTGAGTGAGGATGATGCCACGGCATTCTAGCCTGGGCAACACAGTGAGACTCTGTCTCAAAAAAAAGAAAAAAAAAATGTTTATATCACCAATTTCTTTGGAACTTACATTGATAGAATGAGGGAGCGAGGTCTTCTTGTTTGTTTGTTTTGAAAATCAAGAATTAACATTTCATAAGGACATATTTATTTCCTACCTGAATATAAGCAGGTAGAGAAATTGGTAATTGGATGGAATTGATTTGTCTTTCATGTACAGAAGTTTGATATAACCCAAGAGGACATGTTTTTTAAATTTTATAGATGCAAAAGAGAGAATGGGAGTTGGGATTAATTTTCCCTAAATGCTTCTTATATATTTTTTGCTCTAAGATATTGATCATTTATTACAAACATTTACTCTAGTATCTAAAATTTCTCACTAAAGCTCACTTCACTTTCTAAGTTTGTATAATAATTTTAAATGCAGCCAATTTAAATCATTTGGAATACATTTTATAAAAGTATTTAACTAAATTAATCAGAAAATGAATATTTTCATGCTCTGCCCTTTAACTACTTAAATAGCCCCATATTTTTCCAAAACAAACAAATGAAAACAAACAAATAAACAAATCCCCTCTGGGTAAAAACTGAAGATGGAAAATTTCAACCAAAAGGGGAATTATTCATAAAATTCAAGTGTCCTCAAATTAAAGCTTGTAGTGGAAACTGTTTCACAATTTTAATTATATTGGTCATTCTTCCCAATGTTCATAATTGGTTATAATACCTAAACTCGATGAGAAAAACCAAGTACAAAATGTCAGGCCTAAAACCACATAAAGGCTCTTAATGTTTTTGCTAATTTCTTCTTCCCTTCGGGCATACCTTGCGAAACAGAGACGTCTGCTGCAAGCAGCTGCCACTCCCATATCCCAGAGTCCCTTGTGAGTTGTAGAGATGTTTCAGGAGTTAAAGAATTTTTCCTCTCTTCAGTAAGCAAAATAATGAAAACCACCATTTTTCTTCGTAAAAATTGGATATAATAAATGCCTTTTTATGTTGGGCTGCATTAGTGCCTCAGTCACTAATTGGATATACTTGTGTCTGTGTCTTTGTCGTCTGTGCTTGCCGTGAGGTTTACATACCAAGAGATAATCACTGGTCCAAAGGAGGAGCGTATGTGAAGTGGGGAAGTCTGTGCAGCTCTCTACAGCTGTTATTCTCCAGCCTCTCCCAGTTCCTGTTCAGAAGTCACTTTTCGAACTCTGGTCTGCAAGTGTGCTTGTTTTGCAAATGGAGGGGTATTGCATTCATAATTCATTGCCATTTATCAAATACCTACTATCTGCCAGACACTGACCTATTTACTTTCCATCTTTATTCTTACTATAATTCAAGGGGATAAATACTATCCTTCTTCTTTTAAAGACTGTTATTAACAAGTGAACTCTTACAGGTTGCTCTTAACTGATTGAACATCTCTTCTGTTCAGGGCAAAGCAAATGAAAGGACTGGGAAGAGAGAAAGGGCTAATTCTGAAGGAAAGAGGACTGCTCCTTACCAGCCCTGTGTAGGTTTACTCAACAACTCGACATATTAATGTAATCAAGAAAACCATGTGATCATGCCAGGACCCTCTTTTTGGTTGCCATGGCACTATCAATCCTGAGACAACTTTAATAAAATCAAGATTGCGCTGACTTGCAGAAGTTTTGGAAATATCATTGCTGCTGTGTTGTTTGGCTGGAGTCTGTGGAACCAGGGCAAGGCTCTCTCCACTTCAACTCCAAAGTAGAGCCTGGGACAAGAAGGAAAACCATTTCCCCCAGTGCAAGATTTTGCAATCTTTTCAATCACCCCACTCCCTGTCTCCCGATACCTAGAAATCCATATCAAATGGCTGGATTTGGGAATAGTGTTCCTGGGAGACATGGGACAGATCAGTCTGATTTTCCAAATTTCACAAAGGCTATATGATTGTTCTCAAAGATCATCTTCTTCTACCTCCTCCTTGGAAGCTTTTGACATTTTTTTGGTCTACTCTCTGTGTGCAAGCATGAAGAATGCTGTCTTTACTCATCATCTTGACTGAAGTGACATTGCTTGGTCCCTCAACCTCATGTCCAGCAGCAATAGATTAGACAATGTAAAAATTTCATACGTATACATGTCAACTTTGTAAATGTGACAACTATAACCTTCCACTACTTTGGAGAAGATTTTACTTTTACCACCATTGTTTCAAACAGGGTTACATTACCAGCTCCAAGATTCTAAATGAAGCTGCCCTCAACACATGGAAATAGATAAACTGGACCAGAGGAAATTAAAGCACAACAAGAAAATCAAGTCACAATAAGAATAATGAAATCATGCATATTACCTAGGGGGAGTGTATTTGCTATAAGTGATTCTAAAACTTGACTTCAAGTTTTAAGGTAATCCAAAAAAAAAGAGGGGGGGCATGACTACCAACGTATTTACTTATAATTATTTGCAATAAGTAAGTATGCCTAATCATCAAGGGAGACAAAAATATATCCTTTTATTTTCTAAATACAATTTCTAAAAAAATTAAGTGATTTTTTTTATACTGGGCTGTGATGAAGTTCTAAGATAAAGTAAAAAGAACTTGTGTAAACATAGTCCTGGTGATAGAAGTTTTGGTCATTGAGTTTACTGGAGAGTAAAGTTTGAGCAACCATTTATGGAAAGTCTTCCTTAGACATAGAGGAAAGATTGGTGAGATTGAAAGAACACTGGGCTAGAAACCAAAACCCTCAGTTTGAATTCTAGTTCTGTAGGTATCAACACGTGACCTGAATTAAATCACTGCATTTGTTTCCTTATTTGTTTTCTATGTGTGCTGCAAGATGAGCTCCACCTGGGCTTTGTTCACTTCTGTACCGCTAACACCTAGAAAAGTGTCTGGCACATAATAAGTGCACAATAAATACCTGTCAATGTATTTGTTGGATGATCAGATAAAATAGCACAAGATTTCCAAAGTAAAAAACATTTGCCAAATACAACAAATGTGGGGTTGGGGGATGGTGGATTTAGAAGATTATTGTTTTATTTCCATACATCTTAGGCTGCTTGGGCTACTGTGACAAAATACCGTAGATTGGATGGCTTAAACAACAGAAGTTTATTTCTCACAGTTTGGGAGACTGGGAAGTCCAAGGCTGAGATTCCTGAAGAATGTGGTTTCTGGTAAAGGCTCTTTTCCTGGCTTTCAGGAAGAACTTTGCTGTCTCCAACAAGAACACAAATCCTATCATATCTGGGCTCCACTTTTACAGCCTTGCTTAACCTGAACTACTTCCTTACAGGCCCTATAACCAAATACAGTCAGTTTGAGGGTTTGGGCTTCAACATAGGATTTTGGGAGGGCACAATTTAGTCCACAGCATCAGGTAGTGCCAAAGAACAACTAATTCGATGGCACTCTTGTAGCTTAGAAAATGGAAAAATAAGCAGTTCAATGTCATTTCTCAAATGAGGCAGGATAAAGAATGATACATACAATAAAAATAGAATGGCAATGGGATTCCAGAACATATTGAGAAACAAAATTTTAATTATTAAACCCAAAATACAGATTTTCAGCCAAAATTCTTTTTAACCCAGGTTATATATAATTAGAGTAGAGATACACAGAATCTCACAGTAATAAAACATTCATAAGACTGAGAGAATATAATTCAAACTTTATTTTCTCATTGCTCAATGTTATCCTTCAATGGTTAGCATATTTTGAGATTTAGAAAATGTTCTGAAAATTAAATGGGGCTGTAAAGTCAAAACAGGAAAAGTCACCAAGGCCAAGTCAAAATATTTGAACGTTATGAGAAGCACTAGGAAAGATGAAAAATAATGCTGATTCTTTCTGTCAATTAGCATAATTTGTCCAAAGTCAAGGCAAATTATATGACTTATCAAAGTCCTTTGTCAATTCTATTACAACTCTCAGCAATAGAGATGGCCCATTCCCTCCTTTTAAAAACACTTTTTGTTCTTCACTTGGCTTTTGGGCCACAATATTCTTCTATTTTTCATATTTCTTTTTAGCTTTTAATCAGCACTTTCTCTAGATCAGCTCCTCTACTGTGAGGCTGTAAATACCAGTAATCCACATTGCTTCTCAGATTTACATCTGAAGCTCGAACTTCTCCCTTGAGGGCCAGTGTCCTCACTCAAACCTTCTGTGTGGCTCTCCAACAGACAACCACATTTAGCAAGTTCCAAACTTTATTCTTTAGTGTAACGTAAGCCACCCAGTCGTTGGGGCCCACGTTTAGTCTTTCCCCATAAGCAAGCTCTTCAAACTAGCCTCGTATCTGCTGCCTCTCATCTGAATTTTGGTGATGGTCTCCAGGTTGGTCCCCTGGTTTCACTCCAG
This sequence comes from Propithecus coquereli, assembly GCF_000956105.1. NCBI lineage: Eukaryota > Metazoa > Chordata > Mammalia > Primates > Indriidae > Propithecus > Propithecus coquereli. Next base: position 1,894,236 of record NW_012148086.1, read on the forward strand.
CTTCCTGGCTTGCCTGCCCTCCCCCATTCAGACTACTGGGCCCAGAAGCTTCTTGGATTGATGAGGTTATAGAAGGAAGTGAGCTAAGAGTTGACTGATGTCTCTTCTAGGTCACAGTGAGACCATAGAGACTCCTGTCTTAGAGGAGAAAACAACTGTCCCATGGCCAAGATGCCCTCATCTTCTACATACAAGTTTTGTTTCTCCTAAACAGTGAAGGGAGACATGGAGATGCCCATGTTGCTCTCTTTATTAGCCCTTTTTATGTGTTTTTGCTGACAGCGACCTCTGCTTGGTCACACATTTTCTTTAGATTCTTAACCTCCTGGTGGCCCCATTCCCCATGTTGAAAATAGATTCATTGATATTTCTTTCTTCCTAAAGTTGATGTAAGTACTAAATGAGATGAAGACCAACAGAGTGGCCACCTCAACTCATGCTGATTGTATGATTATTTCTAGTTACACAATTATTTTATTTAGACCAGTTCCTATGGAGGTGTTCTGCCTCAAGCCACATGTGTGGATATGAAAGTTGAACTCCCAAGAGTAATTTTTCACTCTCGTCTCCAAGTGCTTGTCATTCTCCCTTCATATTCCAGGCACCCACCCAATTACATGCCATCTGCCTCCACTGAAGTGTAATGTAATGACCAAAGTATTCAAAAAGATAATAAAAGAAAGGACCCTTTTATTTCCCAAAGAAGAAAGGACATTATCTCAGAATAGAGGTCAGATTTGTGAATGGAACATACTGGCCCAATATTTCTATATGACACAACTATGATCCATTTGGGTGACATTTTCCAGAATCAAGGGGAAGCCTACTCTAGAGCTATGACTTTATCTCTGAATTTTTCAAAAGACACATCTTAAGTAGGGAACCATCTTAGAAATGTTAGCTTTCATTTTCCTACTTTGGCCTCTTCATCAGGGTTTCTAAGATCTTAAGGTTGGGCTCCAGCTGGAACTAAAGCTCCAGGCATCAGTGGTTTCCTGGGTGCAGAGGTCTCTGCAGGAAGACAGGAATTCTCCACCAAGTCTCTGAATAAACGACAGAATCCTGGGCACCTGTGGCGGCAGAGCTTCTTCCTCCTTTTTCTGTTCAGAGATTTCTACACGCAAGAATTCCTCTCAGGCTGAGTGGAACTCCATGATATACATACACCACATTTTATTAATCCACTCATGTATTGATGGAAACACTTGGGCTGTTTTCACATTTTTGCAATGGTGAATTGTGCTGCTTTGAAGATCTGAGTGTGGATTTTTTTTATAGAGTGTCTATTTTTCTTTTTGGTAAATACCCAGTAGTGGAATTGCTGGATCAAATAGTAGTTCTACTTTGAACTACTATCCTGGATGAAGCTGGAGCCCATTTTTCTAAGCAAAGTATCACAAGAATGGAAAAACAAGCATGACACGTACCTACCATTAAATTGTTACTAATTGATCAACACTTATGTACACATATGCAAGTAACATTCATAGGGTGTTGGGCAGGTGGGAGGAAGGAGGAGGGGATGAGTAAATTCACAACTAATGGGTATAGTGTGTGATGTCTGGGGATTGGGCATGCTTGTAGCTCCGACTTGGGTGGTGCAAAGGCAATATGTGTAACCAAAGCATTTGCACCCCCATGATATTCTGAAATTAAAAAAAGAAAAAGAAAAAAAAGAATTCCTCTCAGGCATTTTTTAAGTGTTTCTTTACTAACTGCCTTTATTTTTCCCCCCAGCTTTACTGAGGTATAACTGACAAATACAAATTATATATATTTAAGGTGCACAATGTATACATTGTAGATCTATGTATACATTGTGAAATGATTACCACAATCAAGCTAATTAACACAACCATCATCATACATACTTTTTTGTGTGTGGTCAGACTACTTAAGATCTACTCTCAGCAAATTTCAAGTAAACAATACATTTTTCTTAACTATAGTCACTATGCTGTCCATTAGGTCACCAGAACTTATTCATCTTATTAATATAACTCAAAGTTTGTACCCTTTGACCAAAATCTCCCCAGTCCTCCCCCACCAACCTTTGGCAACCGCCATTCTACTTCCTGTTTCTATGAGTTCAATTCTTTTAGACTCCACATATAAGTGAGATCACGCAGTATTTGTCTTTCTGTCTCTGACTTCTCTTAGTGTAATGCCCTTCAAGTTTGTCCACGTCGCCATCCTTTCAGGATCGACTTCTTTATAAAGCTGGATAATATTCCATTTGAATGTGTACCACATTTTCTTTTTCCATTCAGCATCACAGATGAGAGTACAGATACATCTTTGAGATCCATATTTTATTTGGATTGAATATGTACCCAGAAGATTTGTGGATCATATGGTAGTTCTATTTTTTATTTTTTGAGGCACCTCCATACTATTTTCCATCATGGCTGTACCAGTTTACATTTCTGCCAACAGTCTGAAAGGTTTCCCTTTCTCTGTGTACTCTTTGTGTAATAAAAGACATTGGCAAAGTATTTTATCAAATGTGAGAACTTTAGTCTCATTACAATGTTGCTTGTGTTGGTAATGTTTTGTAAATAAGATGAACTGGTGGTTGGAAGCAGAAAACAGAAGAGCTATTTTTCTAGCAAAGACTTGGGATAGAGAGGAAGCTGAAAGAATGTAGACCCTCCACTCCAGCATGGGACGAAGGGGACTTTCACACTCAAATCGAGAGGTCCCAATACATAGGCTTCATGGCCCTGGTTGTGGGGCAGCTGAGTCCTCAAGGCTTCGTGTCTCCAGCTTCCACTGGGCCAGGTGGGCTGGGGTAGTCAGGGATGGGTCAATGGCAAGAAGAGCTTGACCACCTCTGAAAAATAACAAATGTAATTGTAGTAACTGCTTTATTGGAGCAAACACTCATTTATTTTATGCCAGGTAAGCTGTTTGCATTTGAAATTCTTCCCCCCAATTCTGTAAGTATCATTATATTCCAATAATTGTTATTACTGTTATATTATGTGAATAATATTAGAATCTATAATAATTAAACTCTCAATCTCAGAGAATGTTTTAGAAGTTTGAATGGGCTGACATATATGGGAAGTACTCAGAGGTGTTCCTGGACCCTAGGTTAAGTGCTACACAGGTACTAACATTATTCTCATTCTTCTAACCCTGGTGAGGTTAAGGAACTTTGCTGAGGGTCACATGGTGGAGGAGTAGCTTCTGCATTGTGTTCTAACTGGCTGCTCGAGGAGGAAGTCAGATATGCACAGAAAGGACAACATTCATGTTCTCCCCCAAGCCTGGAAGTCTGAGGGATGAAGTTTCCAGAACTGTTTCAGTCTTGTTGTGAGGCACATGCTTTTCTGCATATGGAATTCTGAATGTGCTTCCAGCTCAGAAGCCTCATTTGTTTTGCACAGAGAGAGATCTTTGGCACCGTGTTCAATTTGGGCTCAGCTCAGGCTTGGAAACTGACCAGGTGAACAGCCAGTTTAAACGTGACTGGAAGTACTTGTACCTAAAGAGAGATGAATACATAAAAACAGAGGCTGCAGCAGGTGGAAACAATGATTCAGGATTTCTTTGAGCCTGAAAGACGAATGGCCCTCACCAGACTGCACAGAAATCTCGGTGTTATGTGAATGAAGTACATGGCTTCGTGAAACCCCCAACAGCCATGTTACAGAGGAAGGGACAGGCTACGTGCATGGGAGTGGCCTGCTTTGGGATCTTCTAGACTGGGCCGCCTCTCCCTGCTATTTTCTTGTGTGCTGGAACCCTCTAGGTACCAAAGCTACATCTGAGAGCAGAGCCACGGAGGCAGCCTCTCTCCCTTCGTATGTTGTGCCCGCATTCTGGATTGCAAAGGCACTGCTGACGGGCACCCCTGTGTCCCAGAAAGGTCAAGAAAGTAACTACAGTTCTTTGAGTTTATTCTCACACACTCCCTCTCCTTGGCATCCAAGCATAAGCCTTTTGGTGAGGGGATCCGAGCTGTGGTTGTACCCATGCAGTAACCACCCACTGGAACTCAGAATCCCTGCTTCCCTCTGGTGACCAAAGTTATTTAACTAGGTCAACTCATCTTTTAAACCTTATTTTACATTAAAAAGCCTCTCAGTCTCTCAGAACCATAGATTCCTGCTATCCCCATCACACACTAATTGTCAAATATGCCCAGGATCGTCATATTCAGCTGGACAGGATAGAGAAGGAGGATGTCAGTGACGACAGTGATGACGATGACAGAAGGACAATATATGAACTTCAGGTAAGCATGAGATGAGTTCCAGGCACGTCTGGTAAACATTTTGCGGGTACTGTTATGCTATTTCATTTTCACAACATACAATTGAAGAAGCTGAATTTTAGCAAAGGTAAATAACTTGTCCAATGTCCCACAGCTGTGGCCTAGGTGTGCATGGTTTCTTTGACTCCCTCCTTCTTTCTGCTGCGGATATTTGCGTATGCATAGATGTGTGTGCATGTTTATGTGTTTGTATAGAAGATGATAGGTAGATACCCACCATCTATTTTTATGTGTGTGTATACAGTATATATATTTTTTGGATCCCATATTATGCCTTCTCTGTTCTTTTCCGGGACAAAATTGATTTAATTAGAATAGCTTTATGGCAAATTATAATTTATTAAAATGGTAGGGCTCTTCTCTCTTTTATCTTCCTTTCCAAACTTCTTTCAGAGGGTCCTTCCATAGTTGCTGTCTGACCTGGCCCATGTAGTTTCCCAGATGAACTTTGGAGGCATTTAGGCAAAGAGCAGCCTTTCCTACCTACTACACGGTTCTCTGTCATTCTCTCCTGCTCACTCTCTTCTCGGCGCTTATCATAACTACCCATGCACGTGTTTGTCTGCTTGTTTATTGTTCATCTCCCCTGCTGGACTGCGAGCTCCACTGGGGGAAGATCTGCGCTCGATTCGGTCATCACGGTTTAGCTGGTATTTAGCACAGTGCCGGCCATGTAGTGCAGGGACTCAATAAAAGTTTGTACAATAGTGAATGAATAAGCTTTTGTACAAATTAATTGGGAAGAAATTTCAATGTTTAAAATATTTGGTATTACGATGTAGGAGCAAAACATAACCGTCAATAATGAAGACTTTTATTCTTTCTAATATTTTATGTTTTCCTTTTTGTAGATTCTTCACAAATTTCTCATGGTTATACTTGCATATCTATATGTACATATATATGTATTTATGCAAGTATACATACACAAGTATATACACATACGTGGTTATACCTATATATCTATACACAAATATATATACTTATGCAAGTATTCATACACGGGTATATACATCTACAAGTACACAGTTTCCCTTTTCTCTCTCCCTCTTGTCTCTCCCTGTGTCTCTGTCTGCCTCTATTTTTCTGTCTCTGTCTCTGTGTGTGTGCGTGTGCCTGTCTCTCTTTGTTTTGCAATTAGCAACAGGATATGTTCCATCTGTATTTTCTATGGTAACTGCTTTTGTGTAAGAAGTCTTTGTTCCCCAACATGACTTCAGCCACATCTTTTGATGGTTTCAATTTTTTAAATCCTTCCAATGCCAAGGTCCTTTTAGACCTGTTGCCTCCTCTCTCGCGTCCTGCTCGCAGACATTGCTCTTCTGCACATTTCCCTCCCTGGATCATTGACATCAAGCTACAAGCATGCCATAATTTCCTTTTTCCCATAAAGTAAAAGGAAGGAAAGCCTTTATTGATCCTACATCATCCATCAGCCATACCACTTACCAGTTTATCCTCTAGAGCACAACTTCTCAAAGGGCTGTTCCTCACTTACCTCCCTTCATTCTCTCCTCCATCCTCCTCACAGCCCTGTCCACTCACCCTTCACTTTCCACTGGAGCTACAGCTCTTGAGGTCAACCATGATCCCTGTGGCCACAGATCCCACATACATTCTTCATCCCCTTAGCTCAGCCCTGACAGCTGCATTTGTCATGCCTGATCACTGCCTTATTCTTTTATTATTATAGTATTTTATTGTGTTGAGAACACTTAGCATGAGATCTACCTGCCTAACAAATTGTTATGAGTACAACATGGTATTGTTAACTATAGGCACAGTGTTGTACAGCTGATACAGTCGTCTTGCATAACTGAAACTTTATCCCTATCAAACATTGACCCCTCTTTCCCCTCCCTGATAACCTCTGTTCTAGTCTCTGCTTCTATGAGTTCAATTATTTTAGATTCTTCATATGACTGGCTTAGTCCATCTTGTACAGCTATAACAGAATAATTGAGCCTGGGTGATTTATAAAGCACAGAAATTTATTTCTCACAGTTCTGGAGGCTGACAAGTCCAAGCCCAAGGTACTGGCATCTGGTGAAGGCCTCGCATGGCGGAAGGCAGAAGGGCAAGAGAAAGCCAACTCCCTTTGTCAAGGGCACCTTCATAAGGCCACCTAATCCCATTCACAAAGGAGGAGCCCTTATTGCCTAGTCACCTCTGAAAGGCCCCACCTCTTAATACTGTCACATTGCCAACACCTGAATTTTGGAGGGGGCACATTCAAACCATAGCACAGGCAATCCCACCTCTGGGTATTTATCCAAAAGTGTTCAGATCAAGATCTCTAAAAGATGTCTGCACACTCATGCTCATTGTAGCATTATTCCCAATAGCCAAGAAGTAGAAACAACCTGAAATGTCCATCAACAAATGAATGGATAAAGAAATGTGGCATATACACACACTAGAATATCATTCGGCCTTAAAAAAGGGAGAAAAGCTGCCCTACGTGACAACACGGATGAGCGCTGTGTGTGTCCATGCTAAGTGATACTATGCTAAGGGCAGTGCTCTGGTCACTGTGCTGAGTGAAGGACAGCGTCGTTCTTGAAATGCTGCCTGTTAATCTGGCTCCACTCTCCCTCTCTACAGTCCCTTCTTGTGGCTCTCTTTATCCTCCTGACCCTCAAATCTTTAATTTCTCAGGCCCAGTTTTCATGCCTTTTCCCCTCTCTCCACACGCACTTCCCAGGTGACGGCTTCCACTTCCATGTCATCAAATATCCGAATATGTCTCTCCAGCCTTAACGTCTCCTTTGAATTCCAGACCATATGTCCGGAATTACGTTTCTTCTCCGGTGTCTCTACTTGGCTACTTATTTGACAAAGCAAACTTAACATGCCTAAAGACAAATCTTTATTTTTCTCCCAACACATGGTGTTCTCATTTTGTCATCTCTGTGTCTATAAAACAGAAGCTTCATTTCTTTCAGTTTCTCACACCCAAAATTTGAAAGCATTCTTGTGCCTCCTCTCTTTCTCTGAAATTCACATCTTACCCATTAGAAAATCCTGTGTGTTCCTCTACCAGTAACTCTCTCAACTGGGCCACATCCCACCCTTCCCCACCACCCTCTTGCAAGCTATGGCCCCCTCTCATCCAGGCTATTGCAAAAGTGTCCACATTGGTGCCTCTGTTTCCCCACTGGTCCCCCTGCAGCCTGTCCTCCACACAGCAGACAGAGCAATGCTTTTGTATGTCCCATCAGTTATTTTGTAGAATGTCCCTTAATTCAGGTTTTACATACATAACGTGAGGTATGCATTTTTGGCAGGAATAACACAGGATATATGTGCCCTTCCCAGTGCATCATAGCAGGAGGTACCTGATGCCGATATGCCCATAACTGGTGAAGTTGACTTTGACCATGTGATTCTGGTGGTGTTAGATGGTTTTTCCAGTGAAGTTACTATCTGGCTTTCTGTCGTTAACATATATCTTATGGAATGGATATGTTGAGACTAGGCAAATCTTGTTTCTTTTCAAATTTTTACCTACTAATTTTAACATCCATTATCCTATGATAATTATCACTATGCTGTGTGCTTAATGGTGATTTACCATTTCCCTCTTTCCTTTTACTTTTTTAAATTGGAAATCTAGTAGAAGAAAGAGCTGTCCCTTCCTTCTTATTTGTTCATTTGATTATTTACTTAAGTATGAATTTGTGGGTATCTACTTAATTCTATGGATTAAAACCCTATACTGTTATTATTTTGTTTCTTCAATTGTTCTAGTTTTGACCATTAGAAGTTCTTGCATACTTGCTACTGTATTCTTTCAACAAGCCCCATTATTTTGGGGTACTTCTTTACTTTCTGGTACTACAATGTGTTCTGGACTCAATTGTACTTTTACAGACCTACTTCTAGAACAAAAAACTTCTATAAAGGTCTCTGTTCCCTTTTACTGGTAAATAGTATTAAGATTTAGAAACCACGACTTAGGCATTAGATGCCATGGTTCTGAGGCCTTGTTGCTTCTATCTCTGTCAGAGACAAAGCTGGGCAATACATGTCTATGTACCAACCCTCAATACAAGCACATCTATATTTTGATATTCATCTCTCTGTATATGTATAAATATTAATACTAAATCCTTGGATTGTAATTTAACTCTGCAAAGTATATTTTAACTTTTTCCTTTTTTATAATTTCTTCTGCAAACGTGAGAAACATCTATACCACATTGACATATTTCTTCAATTTCGGTACATATATAAAGGAGTTTCAGAACTACTAACCCATAAATAATTCTGTGTCCCTGTGGGAAGTACTTTAACTAAGGTTACAGCATTTTTTTGTATTATTTTGCAGTTTTTTGTATTATTTTTTCTTTACCCTTACAATATCCACCCTTACAATATCCAACATACAATACTGTTTTTAAAGTCATTTAGGTTAGTTCTTTCCTTCTCCACTCCCCTGAGTGTTATTATTTATTTATATAAGGTAGGTTCATTTGTTACTGTTGGGATTCCACTGGGGGTTACCCCACATCCTGGTTGGTTTTCTTTGGATTTTACTTTTTGGGTATGTGAAGGACATATGAGCCATTCCTACAATTGTAAAGAGTCAGAGATACCGAAAGATACATTCGAAAAAGACTCACTCATTCCTCAGCCTGCTACCCCATTTCCACTCCCCCTTTCTTTCCCTTCTCATCTCTCTCACCTGCTATCGGTAACTAATCTCTTTAGTTCCTGAATTATTAGTTTTGTTTTTTTTTTTCTTTTTCTTTCTTTCTTTTTTTTTATTTGTAGAAAGAAACGGATGCAGGTACATTTTCTTATATCCTCTTCTTCTGACATGAAGGGTGGCATACTGGAGATGAACTTTTGGGCTTTGCTGTCCTCATTAAACCGCATCTCCTAGAAGTCGCTCCATATTAGTTCACAATGACCTTTTCCGTTCATTTTTACAGCTGCATAATACTCCCTTGTGTGGCTATACCAGAGTTTATTCAACTCTTCTTCCATGTATGGGCATTTGGGTTGTTTTATGATCTTGCAATTACAAATAATACTGCAATAAATAAACTTCTGTGTATGTATTTTTATCTCATTGAAGATATTTT
>NW_012148086.1:1906497-1908680 GCF_000956105.1 Propithecus coquereli
TGTGCTAGGCATTCTTCCAAGATAGCACCCGAGATTCCCAAGTCCTGAGGTGTATGCCTCCCCTTGCAGCTGGCAGAACCTGTGAATATGGTGACACTCTCCTCTCATTCTGCTCTACTCTGTGTTACAGTACTTGACAAAGAAGATTGCATAGATGTAATTAAGGTCCCTAATTAGTTGACTGTAAGTTGATCAAACTTGAGCTCATCCTGGCTGAGCCTTAGCTAATGAGCCCTCAAAGCAGACAAGGCGATCAGCAAATGCTCCGCTGCTGGCCCACGAGAAAACGAGGAGCCACGCCATGACCTTTCCATGGAAAAGCCAAGTAGCTAGAACAAGAGAGTGGTCTCCAGGAACCCAGAGTGCCTCCTAGAAAACAGCCAACAGGAAAGCAGGGACCCCAGGCCTACAACTATAAGAAACTGAATTCTGCCAGCAGTGTGAAAGGGTTTGTAGGAGGACCCCACACCCCAGATGAGAACACAGCCCCATCCAGCACCTCAATCACAGTTATTTGAGATGCTGAGCCAGAAGCCCCACGAGACCATGCCCCAACTTTTGACTTACAAAAACCAAGACATAATAAATGGGTGCTGTTTAAGATAGTAAGTTTGTGGTGATTTGTCATGCAGCAATAGAAAACTAACACATAATTTGGTACCTGGAAGTGGAGTACTAAAACTATGTGAGCAGTTTTGGAACTGGACAGTGGGCAGAGGGTGGAGGGATTTTGCACAGCGTGGTAGAGAAAGCCCAGATCGCTGTGCATAGACTGTCAGTAGGAGTCTGAAGACACTAGCAGTGATTGCTCGTAAGGAAGTTGGGTACATGCTATTGGAAACTGGAAGAAGGAGTATCCTTGTTATGCAGAAGTAGAAAGCTTAGCAAAACTGCCTTCTGAAGCTATGTGGAAAGCAGGACATGTAAGCAATGAATTTAGACATATACCTAAGGAGATTTCTAAGTGAAGTGTTAAAGGTGCTGCTTGATTTCTTCTTGCTACTCATGGTAAGAGGCAAGAGGAGAGAAATAAATTCAGGAAGGCACTTTTAAACAAAAAGGAAGCCAAACCAGATGATTTTGATAATTCTTAGCTTCTGCAGATGGCAAACGATCCTAAAAGTGAGATAGCTGCTGAAGGCTGAGTGTATGTGAGTGCATAGCCTTTTGCTAAAACGTTAGAAGGATCAAAACATGATGGTGTTCACTCACATAAATGGCCCTTTCAAGAGATTCAGAGTGTGATCCTCTCAGGAAGTTTGAGGGCCTTGTCTCTCAATTACCTCCGCTGGCCCCAAAGGTAGAGTCAGGATTATCTAGAAAAGATTTGTGGATGTGGCCTTTATGTAATGGAGCATAATCCATGGAAGAATCACAAAGTTCTTTAGAAAATCGTTTCATCAGAAATACGTCCAGACAGGAGAGGAACAGAGGGAGAACAAAAGGAAAACATGCCGTTGGACCTCTAAAATTCTGCTGGAGGAAGCACGGTGATCACACTCACCAGAAGAGAGCATGTGCTACCCCTTATGAGAAAGGAAGGACGGCTTAGAGATGGGGACCAAAAGCCCAGAGGGCAGAGCTGAGGATCAGAGGAAACTATCCCTGGGCTCTGAAACTTAGTCAAGAACTCCTGTTTTTCCAGCTGGATTTCAGAACTCCTATGGTCTAGGGACTCCTTTTTATTATTCATTTTATTAAAACAGAATGTCTTCAGTTTTTATTCTATGCCAGTGTATTTCAGGAATTTTCAGGGCACATTACCTGCCTCTTTGGCTTTATAGGTCCACAGATGGAAAGCACTGGTGTTCCAGGAGCTGTACTTAATGGATCACACCCAGGAGTCTCATTCACATTTGATTTACATGATAAAGGTGATAAGAATTTGGACTTTGAGCTGAGATGATGGGCTAAGCTGATTTTGGTTTTTGAGCTGATGCCATAATGGAACGCAGATAACCCTTACCCACACCACTGACTCCTGGATACTGCTTGAAGCCATTAAGTTTGTGGTAGTCTGCTATGCATAGTGGAAAGGCAATACAAATGTAGAAAGGCCTTCTTCCATTGCTTCATGGTTGTGTTTCCAGGGGAAATTTGCCTTAGTTGATTTAAGTGAAATTTTATTTTCTGATTTTCTGTACAGTTCTCTCTATGGACTTGACTTTCCTTTTGTTCTTTTT
>NW_012148086.1:1908730-1910162 GCF_000956105.1 Propithecus coquereli
CCTTATAAAGTGCCCTTCATGGTCATGTTTGGGGCTTTGGATTTTAAAATCTTTGTCTGACTTCAGGATTGTTCTCCTGCTCTTTTTTCCATTTTCTTGGTATATTTTGTCCATCCCCTCACCCATCCCGTTGTTTAACCTCTCTCAATCACTTTGTAGTAGGGCTGTCTCTTACATACAATATGTAGTTGGGTTTGTTTGTGAATTAAAGGGCACCTATTTTTATTTTAATAGCTAAGTTAAGCCCATTCACATTTATTGTTATGACTTAGTTGTTTGACTTATTTGTTTATTCTCAACTTTACGATTATGTATATTTTGTTATATTTGCTTTGTTTCTTTCTTCGGTAAATATATATTTCTTGATCTTTAATTTTTTTGGAGTATCTAGAAGGTTAATATTTTTGTTCCAGTTGTTACCTTTGTACGTTTTAATATTCTTAGTTTTCTGTTTTCTTTTTGTATTAACTGGTTTATCAGGGTTTTTGTTTTTGTTTTTTACATTTTATTAACTGGTTTATAAAGTTTTTTTTGTCATTGTACCCCTAACACCTACCTATTGGCTATACAAAAATGAGCTTTTTGTATTTTACTCTACTTTTTCTTCCTTTTTTAGGTGACTTACTTCTACTTTGTTACAATATATATTTGTACATTGATCTCCCACCCTCGCACTCATCTTTGTTTTAGTCGTACGTGCACATTTGAATATTTCGAAGCCTCACCATCAGCTAACATTTCTGTGAGGCTTCTGGTCCTCATTTGGTGGGATGAAGTGCACCTTCCCATATATTCTGCAAGGTGAGCTGATTGGCACTGAAACCCCTAAGATCTTATATGTTGAAAACTATTTTATATACTCTTAATTTTTGAAGGTCAGATGGGCTGGCTATAAAATTATTAGTTCACACAAGTTTTTCATGGTTTTTTTTTAAATTATTTTTCAAATTATTTTTTAAATGCTGCTTAGTTGATGCCTTGCTTTATATGTGATTTTGAAAATTCTGGTGCTAGTATATAGTTTTTTCTTATGTAAATTGTTGGTCTTTTTGCATGGACAACTTGAGGATTTTATGTTTGTCTTCGAAATCCATCAGTTTTATTGGATAAGTCTTGTTTGACATTTGGATTAATTTCCCCAGTTACCTATAAACATTTTGTGGACTATAATTTTAAATATAATTTCTGTGCCTTGTTTTATTTTTCTTCTTTAGGGATTCCAACAATGTGAATGTTATTTTTGCTTTGCCTTCCTTCCATTGGTACTGCTTTTTCTCTGACACTTTATACTTTTCTTCTTGTGCCATTTTCATTTTCTCAGTTTTTTTCCTGCCTTTCTTCAATGCCCTTTATTAAAATTCATTTCAGTCTATTTTCTTTTAGGCAGCCTGTACTTTATTGTTTATTTCTGAGGTCAGTTTGTATTTCTTTT
>NW_012148086.1:1910212-1915691 GCF_000956105.1 Propithecus coquereli
CCCCCAAAAGCCCATATAGAATCTGTACAGCACCATTCCATTTTTTACAGTCAAAAAACTAGTTTAAAGGACTCTTATGTGGAGAATCTATGTTTTGAGTACAGATTTCTATGTACTTGCAAGTATATCTATAATCACCACAAAAATCCTGTGTTTATGACTATTATTATTATTATTATCCCTTCTTTGTCCCTGTGATAAAGAAGAATCTTAGAGATGCAATTTGTCCAAGGATGCACAGTCAGAGATGGCAAGAAGGATGTGAACCCGGGTCACGGGCTGTAAGAGCTCTTTCCCCTACACCACGGTTATAGATACAACTGTGCACATTAGAAACGGTTATGTAAACTGATTTCTTAAGCTGTTTTGTATGAAATAAGAGGCATTAATGATCCTTGACAGTACCTAATTTTTTGTCTTATGACTTACAAATACTCTGCTTAGTTGACTGTGTATATGGTAAGTAATTTGTCCGCTCAATGGGCCTCTTGGGTCCTGTGAAACCAAATCATATTCCATTTTGGATTAGGAAAATGTTTGGTTAGGCAGAGTTTAACATTTCCTCTTCCTTGGTACATTCCACTCCTAGGTTGCTGTTACCAGAGACTTTATAAAAAGCTTTCTAAGCAGTTCTTTGATGTGGGTCGGACAGTGTCCAAAGTCTCACACCTGGACTGTGGCTCACATTGAACCAAAACGGCAGAGCCCACTTTTAACAAACAACTATTTGCCATCCCTCTGATCCTCCTCCCCCAATGGCCTGAGCAAGACCAAATTCTGTTTTCAAGATAATTAGTCCTTTTCCTCCTCCTACGATTGGTTGGGCACAGGCAATATTTCACCTTTTCTTTCGATGAAAGCATTGCTTTCTCTTCTTTTAGGAAAACATTCCCATATTGCCACTCCGGAAAGGCAAACGTAAAAATACGGATTCAGAGAAATGTTGGCCTTGTAGCCCGGCCTGAGGCGGAGCCTCACTGGGAGTTTTGACCTGGCTTCAAACTGAGCCGCTGCAGCCCCAGTCCACAGCCTTGGTCCTTGTTGTGGTTCCACGACTGTTCCCTGGTTACGCTCCGGGTATGTGGCTGCTTCCTGAGGAGTGCTCAGTTCACTCTCAAAAGACTCCAAAATGAACAACCTAATTTCTGTGTGGTATTGAAGTGATATTTTAATCCTAAATAAACAATTTTAAGGTTCAATTATTGAATAACAGTACAGCAATGTTATTAATTTGCCTTTCAAGCTTTTGAAACAATTCATACTTTTTCATGTCCTTTTAAAGTTACCAATGGCTTCAATAAATATAAATGAATCCAGAAATAGCTGGATGAATTTCACTTTCGACACTTTTTATTCCTTAAAAATTTAGTGTAGAACTTAAGAGATAGGAAAATATACAAATAATTTTATAGAGAATCCTGCTATAATCTCAAATTCAATTTAATATAAGTTAGAACCTTGGAAGTAATTGTGGAGATCATATATCAGAGATAAAGCAATCTCATGCTTAATACTATAATATTGTTAATCAGGTAAATAGTTAAAAATCTAGCAGTAGTAGCACGTAATGTTGAGAGCTCTTCAAACTATCTTTATCATGTGTGAAAGACAAGAAGACTAAAGTTATAAAAAGGAAAGACAAATTAGAAACTAGAGTTAGAAGGCTTATAAATAAAAATTAAAAATGCGGCAGCCAGATTATGTGAGAAATATTGTATTCAACAGGTAACATTTACCTAGCAACAGATAGTATTTGCCCTTCCCTGAGTTTCCAAAGGGAAGGGCAACAGAACACACTTTCTGCTCTCCCTGTGCTCTTTTCTCAGGCCTTGAGAGGAGCTGCCCATCCTACACACCATATTCTGGTCCATGTCCCCACCTTAGCTTTGGGAGATGGTCACTCTTCCAAATACACTCATGTAGAAATGAGGATCATTCATAAAGAGACTTTATTGTGTTCTTAAGGGCCCTTCGAGAATGATCCGGGGATTTACATGTGCTTAATGACCTCAAGTTTCCGCTCTCAGCATCCAAGACAAACATCTGCCAAGGACAAGGGTGGCGCTGCCGCTGAAATACCACCTTCAGCATGTTAACGTTGCCATTTCCAAAATCTCTGTAAGTTTTAGGAGGAAATTCAACGACATTTCCTCCTTCACACGAGACAAATTAAAAACTTTTGATAAAAACATTTTTTTTGGTGACTCCAGTCAGAAATATTTTTAATGACACATTGCCAAACTTCAACAGGTTTCATTTTAAGAACATATTTTCTGACGTTACAAAAACAAACAAACCCAACGCTGCCAGTGAAGCGGTGGTTGTCTAGTAGCCCTGCCTTTGGAACAGCCTTCAGAAAGTGGGATGTCCAACTCTCTCGGTGCTCTATGGACTTAGTTCAGACAACAAAAAAAAGCCTCAGAACCATTTTCCCCTGCGTGGACTTACAGGGAGAGAAAACAGTGGTCCTTCTGAGTCTGTCAGGGAGAAGTAATGAGTTTCCACTGCCTGACGTTTTGGGCTGCGCATGCACAAATGTGAAGATGAGAGACCTGTCATCTAGAGAGCATGATGGATACCAGGCAGTTGCGGGAGGAATTCTTATCATGATGGAACAATTCCTTCCTAATATTAGATCAAATTCCAGAGGAAGATCCCTGTTCTATGAAGTCATGTACCATACATTTGCTCAAAAAATTAACTACTACATCGTTAAGCCTTTGATCTGCGTTCCCTGTGGGACGTGTCCAGGTGTAGTTCTCACTGGGCCCTGGTGATACCTGTTTCCTCTCCTCAGCCCCAGGCCTGGTAAAGGGACTTTCCACTTTTGCTAGTCTCCGAGAGTTTCATCGGATCTTAACCCTGACCACATCTCTACAAGTAGCGCCTTTAATTAACTCTCCTCACTTGAGTTTTGGCAATGGGGTTTCTGTCTTTGGAGAGTAGAGGAATGTTGGTTGCAGCAACTGAGACAGAGAATATCTGAGAAAAATTTAGGTTAAAGATTAAATGAAAAGTTTCTCTTCTAACACGTTGAATTTCAGGGAACTTCAGGAAACTTAACTGCAGTTAAGCAGCAGCAATTTGTTCACAGGGCTCTAAAAGTCAGAAGAGAAGTCCATAAAAAGTTGTGCATTAGGGATTTATCATTCATAGAGAATTCCAGAGGAAGACCCCTGTTGTATGAAGTCGTTGGTTGACAAAACAATCTAAGAAAATGTAAAGAACAGGAAAAGCAATAGGCCAAGGGGCAGCAATATTTAAATGGCAGAGGAAGGAAGAAAAGTACAGTATAGGATCAAGAGCTGCAGTTCATAGTTGCAACAAGGAAGGAGTTGCCAGAAGACGAGCTGCAAAGGAGAGATGCGGTGAGATGTGGTTGGGTAACGGCGCATCGTACCTGTCAGTGAGGGGTCGGAGGTTATCTGTGGCCTCAGTGGCTGCAGACTCAGGAGAGGAACAGGAGCAGAAACTAGCCTGGGAGATGGAAACCTGAGATGAAGTCCTGGGATCAGTGAACATAGACGGCTCTATGTTGATTTCCATTTCCAATCTTACTGCATACAATCTGCGAGGTAGGGTTTTCAGGACTCACTTGCTCTCTTTGATTTTGAGTTTACTCTGGTCTTTTTGACCATGGCCAGAGGGCCTGGAAGATGTTTTGTGAGCATAGAATGATTATTGCCCTACTAGTTGGGAACAGCCACTGAAAACAGATGCTTTAATTGAGCAGTCTAATTTAATTCTCATAATATAAAAGGTTGATTGTTTTTATTTCTGTTTTATAAGCAGGAAACAGTTTTTAAATGAAATTGCCAGGATTGCAGTTTAGGTCTAATTCCAAACCTCATTTTCTTTACAGCCCGTCACACTGAAACCTTGACGACAAGGCTCGCGAATCGTTCGTACTTTGCAGATGACAGATTGAGCGTGCGGTCTAACACATTCAGTAACACAGTTAGGATTCTGGCTTGGAGTTAGATTTCCAACTCTTGGCTCTTTCGGCTCCACCACATGGACTGTTTTCAGATAGCCAATAAGGCACTGTGGTAGCACCAGGAAGTAATAAAAATGTTTTAAGATATGATGTTTTCACTTGAGAATGTTACAGTGTAAATGGGGCAATGTACTGGGATACAGAAAACAGAGACTGATTCTGGCTTAAAAGGTGTGTGGGATAACTTAATGGAAGAGCTTATATTTGTGCTGTACTTGGAAGATGGATTAGCTTGGTGCAAGTGGAAGTGGCCTCTAGTTAGGATTGATTGCAAGATGCAACAATGGACTCATGACTACAAAAACTGTATGCAAATCTTAGCAACTTCACTGCTTGCAAGTACATTTCAGCAGTAAACTAAATTCTTGAATCACTGAGTTCTTAGTGGTAAGAAAACGCAGACTTTTGAACGCATAAATCAGGAAGGTACTGGATGGCATTTTTATAAGATCTTAATACAAGGTCTCTGGGGGAAGGGCGAGAATACATAATGGTCTACATTCAAGAAGATTGTCTTTAGTCTAGTAAGAATTTAGTTCCTTATTCCCATTTAGTTAACATATGATTTATATTTAAAGTATGATCAAACATTGCATCAGACTGTAATTTTCAGAAGTTAAAAAATATGGTTGTCATAAAGAGTAAACAGTTAACAAAACTTCATTTGCTAATCGATAAGGGAACCACTAATTGAGAAGCTGATTTAATGAGCATTTTCAGGAACTGAATATTTATCAACATTTGAAAAAACATAGAATAAGATTGATAGTTAGATATAAAATTTATTAATGTCCTACATGGCACCTGTCTCAGATATTCAATACAGTAACCACTGGCCACCCACTGCTATTTCAATTTGAATTAATTCGAAGTGAATCAAACTAAAATTTCAGTTCCTCAGTCACTCTAATGACATTCCAAGTGGTCAGTAGCCCCATGTGGCCAGGATTGGGCAGGGCAGAGTTGGAGCCTTTTCATTATTCTAGAAAGTTCTCTCAGACTATCCTCTCTAGAGTTGTATAGATATAGGAAGATTCAGTGGGTTAAAGAATTTTGTCATTGATAATTAAACATATATGTTTTATTTACAGACTTATTCTAACATTTTGTACTTAAAACTTGATATGCTTTCTCAGCTGAGTTCCTTAGAATCTCACGAATAGAGAGTTGCGTGAACAATATTTTTCGAATCTGCTCCCGACAGTGTATTATCAGCGGAAACCTGTTCAAACAGCAACAACACTGGGAACACTGTTGAAGGCTTCATCGGGGCATTTTAGAATCTCCTTTGTTCTGCAGGAGACGTGGTCTGTCATGTCTACAGTGGTCATCGGCACACCAGATGCTGTGTGCATGTTGTCACGCAGTAGCATGAGCAGTCACCTGGGGATGACAGCCGGGCCTTCTCAAATAATCACCACGGTTGGATTAAATTTATCTTGTAGATCCAATATCTGGATTTCAGCCAAAAGACAATAACTA
>NW_012148086.1:1917331-1920525 GCF_000956105.1 Propithecus coquereli
TTTTTTTTTTTTTTTGTGATTCAGGTTGTTTGTATGGCCTTTTTGAAAATAACATTGAAGGAGATATCACCAAAACTGAATTACAATTATATTCTGCTGCTAAGGAGCAGTTTGATTTTAAGTAAGTTACTTAATCCCTGTAAGTCTCTAATTTTTTTTTTTTTTGTGATTCAGGTTGTTTGCCTGGCCTTTTTGAAAATAACATTGAAGGAGATATCACCAAAACTGAATTACAATTATATTCTGCTGCTAAGGGGCAGTTTGATTTTAAGTAAGTTACTTAATCCCTGTAAGTCTCTAATTTACTCATTTATAAAATAAGCAAATTATAAAATAAAGACTCCAAGATTTTTTTTTCCAAATCTCTGATGTTTTGTTATAAAAGCCTGCTTTTCAAAGACATGGGACTCCTCAAATTTTCCTGCATCCCAATAAATACCATAAGACAACAGACAATGTTTATTAAATATAAATGAAAGACTCCTAAAATAACGTGAAAGAAACAGAAATCGGTTTCAGAATTTGTTGTGCTGCGTATTTAAAATCAACTATGCTGTGGTGAGTTTCAACAAAAGGTGTAGGTTGTTTTCTCTGTGTGGTAAGCAATGTGGAGCCAGCTCGCCCAGAGCCAGATCGCCAGGCGGTCTCTGCAGCCCCTTAGCTTTTCCTTCATGGTGGCGGCCACACCTCCAGCCATAAAGCCCACCCTCCCAGTACAAGGAAGGAGCAATAGGGAGGAGGAGGGGAGACTATAGGAAGAAAGCAGTCATTTTCCAAGTATTCCTACCAGGCTTACTTTTTTGCTAATCTCTCATTTAGCATGTAGAAGGGTACCTAGCACGTGGTAAGAGCTCAGAAGTATTTGTGGAATGACTAGATCTCGGTGGCCAGTTCTCTCTCACAGGCTGTTCTCAGACATTCCCAGGTTAAGAATATTGGTTTTTTTTCCCTCCTTATTGTAGGCCGACTGATGAAGGAAATCCTGGTCCTATTGGTAAAGAAGTAGAAATGGTAGTTAATAGCAGTGTTTGCTGCAAACTGTAGGTCTTTACGAGGACTGTGCTAAGATGAACTACTTTGTCAAACAAACAGAGAAAAATCTATGGTGGGAAAGGGCCAGGGACATTGAGTCAACCTCTTTGGGCAGAGTGGAAAATCTTCATCATCAATGCCCTCAACGCCCTCCCCACAACTGCCAAATCTCCTTCCTTTCCTTAATAATCATAAATGATTGTAGGTGATATTAATATAACTTCAAGCTTCCTAATGCAACATGGTGTAAACCTCAGGGTGTAAAATTTTCTCAAACTTACTTATAGCAAGATTGGGGAATGGAAAATATCAAACAGACCTCATTGCATAACCAGACCAGTAAAATTTCATTACAAAAAATGGCAACAGGTATCCACACTGGTAAAAACATAAATACCTAATAATTACAGAATATGGGATTTGGAAATGAGAGTGAACTCATACTTAAAACCTCTCTGACAAAGAGGTAAATCATACCTGCAGATAGTAGCAAAAAAAGTTCTGAAATGCCACAGGCCTTAATTAATGAATTATATTTTACAATAATTTATGGTCAGCCAAGGATTTTTCACATATGTCAAGCATCTCAATGTACTTAATCTTTCCAACCACTTACATAAGAATGGCTGTTAACAGCCCAACTTTGCACATGGTACAGACTGAGGAGATAGGACAGCTCAGCCATGGTCACGTATGTGCAAACATCGCCCATTATTTCTGTGATTCCAAAATACACACAGCATGACATGATAAAAAGCAGTGTGAGCCTTTTCCAGTTCAAATTAATACTAAAATCATGTTCATTTGATCCTATCATAGGACTGTTGCTCCAAAATATTTTTTCTTCACTTCAAACTCACCTAGAGTGTTCCTGGCTCCAGCTTTGTGGCCTAGCATTGCTTTTGGCTTTGAGTCACAAGCTATGACTGTACCTGGACTGGCCGCCTGGAGAACCTGGTTTGGTTGGCTCTGCAGGTTACCATCCTTTGTCAGCGGCTAGTCCTCCCTCTCCTGGGTTTGAATATAAAATAAGGAGTGGACCCAGGATGCCACACAGTTTCACATGTGTGCCCTTTGCCCACTTCCTTCTCTTGCCCCTAAAGTGTAATATTTCAGCAATCATGTTTATGCTATTAGTTTATAAGATTAGTGAAGACAGTGATTCCTAGTTTACATGATCTAAAATATCATGCAAAGGTCACCAATTCTGAATTGGCAGCTGAAATAAAGAAATTATCTGATTAATTAATTCATCCCAGACTATTAGAAATCCATTTTATTGCAGGCACCTGGTCAACTTCTGAGATCACAAAGATGAATTACAGCTATCCCTTTCCTTTGAGGAATTTTATACTCCATCCATGTAAAGATTGCACTGCTTCTGATGGATGATTTCTGGTAATTTTCCGGAACTTGCCAGTATGTCCCCTTTCTTCCTTACTGACAATCTTGATTTCTCAGCTTGCTGGTTGAATAAATATGCAATGGTTTCTATCTGAATATTCATGGAAGTTAAACTCCCTCAGCACATCCTGGAAAACAATGAGCAAGTAATAAATATCAGGGGAACCAGAAAGTAGGCAGGACACAGGGCATTCCCCAGTAGAACCTCAGAAACCATTCAGAAGAGCAATTTCTTATGAATGCCATTGGATAGATGTAGTAGACTTGCCATGTTAAAGACTATCTTCCCAGTTTTGTAAATTAAAATTTGTTACTCTTTTGATTTAGTTCTTAAAAAGAATAAGTGAAGCTAGAAGTGAGGCCTCACAAAATACCAGCCATTCACTGTGATACATCGAGCAGAATTGCTTAAAAGTGATCGAGTAGACTCACTTTTAGTTTCCTGGATAATTAGGCAGCTAGGAGGAGGAGCTGTTTGAGCAGGGTTGAGTGTCTTACTTGGGGGGGCTGCAATAAAGCTGAGCTTATCTGGCACCAGGATTTTTTTCCTTTTATTATGGGAGAACTATCATTTCCCATGAGTCTCAATGTTCCTAGATGTGGGGAGTTTTTTTCCAGACAAGCCCTGTGGCTGGATGACACCCCAAATGCAGACTGCATGGCACCAAGCAAAGCCTTAATACACCCATAGTCAAAGGTATGTGCTCAAGCTTGCCCTATAGAAAGGGGGACTATAGGGAGGTCAACTAGATATTCTT